>NC_133378.1:7589767-7699291 GCF_049309525.1 Garra rufa | reverse complement strand
AAAAAAACTTTTCATGTGTATATAATTGACTTATATTTAATTATTCAATTGTTTTTATTGTATTTGTTATTTTAATACAAATATTAGTGTTTGTATTTATTTATTTTGAGGTTGCAAAGTCCAAATTAAATCCCCTCGTATTCCACCTGTCTTATTAGCACGCTAAGCATCTTTATACTAATAAGGTGGGCATGTTGCCCTCTGTATATTCATAATTGACCCGGAGGCTTCGTGGCTGTACGAGTTCAGCTGGAGCTGTCCAGGGTTTGATGGTGGATGCGTGCGTTTATGTTGCCTCATTTCCTGTATTTGACTCTCAGTCGAGAGAGAGAGAGCTAGAGAGAGAGAGAGAGAGAGACACACACACACACACACACACACACACACACACACACACACACACACACACACACACACAGAGGGGGAGGTTGGTTCCTGATACCGAGACACGGAAAAGCAGGGGAGGGAGAATTACAGAAAAAGACGAGCGTGGAGAGAGGGAGACAGCGAGCAGGGGAATTACGCTGACCGACACACGCGCGTCTCCCAGCTGACTGCTGACATTGTTGACGTGCTCACTCTCTCAAAGCTGTCACGGGCGAAATACTGGAGCTCCAAAGCATCGACATCGCGCTCCCCCAGAACTCATGGGTTAACAGGTATGCCTCTCTCACCTTTCCACTCTGTCTCTAACAGCACTTCCTCCCTTCTGAGTCTGACCACCGCGCAGGCTTCACTCTCAGCGCTTTTTACAATCATACTTGACTTGTCATCTGGATGTATGGCAGAGACATGAGCTCGCGGCTCAACACAGGTATTCAGGTGAGCTCAAGTTGTGAGTTTCCGCGAGGCCGGCGCGATTGTGTTATTTTCACGTCATTGAGGTAGACTGCGTGACAGCAACCTGTTTGACGTCTCCAGGTGAGAACGCGTTCATGACAGATGATGCACACGCCGCGAACAGCTGTCAGATGTGCAGTCATTCATTCAGGATAGACTTTTATTGGACTGATGGGAGACTTTCTGTTTTGTCTTATCAACGCAACTTCACATTTCAGCGTTAGGAACTTAATGGTGGTTGTGTTATAACAGTTTTAATCCTGAAATCGTGTCCTTTGGGGGGTCAGTGCATGTGGTGGAGGTGGACTAGTGGTATTTAAATGAAAAGCTCAGCTTTGCCAGCCAAGGGCTTAACCCCACTCTCCTCCCATCATTTAACCTCCAAAAGGGGAATTTCTCCAGCTGGAAATTTCTGCTGCGTCAACACCCTAAACCTACTACCAGAAAAGGGAAGGGGATTTCTTCTTTTTAGGACTCACTTTTATTATTTCATGTCCTGCATAATTGAATCAATGGGCTCGGAGCCTAATACTTCCCTCAACTTGAGGAGAGCGGAGTATATTCGAGTGTTCGCTGAGGGAAGCGTTAGGTGACACTAGCGCTGCTGCTCTTCGGGTTATTGTCCTTTTTTCTTTCCCCTCGTCTGCCCCCTTAAAGCTGGTCAGTTCCGTCTTCCTCCATTTTCTCCTCGCTGACGGGTTGGTTTTAAGGGGAGCGACCCCACTTGTTTGACTCGCCGAAGGCGGAACATCAGCGGGTTAACAGATAAACGCCAACAAAGAATTCGAACGCGCGTTTGAGAATTGATACATTTGAATCGAACGTTACGCGCAACAATGTATCATTCAGCGCGTCTGTCAAAAGAACGTGCCACTCTGTATTGATTATTATGACATTTGTTCGCGCAGTGTCGGCTCTTGTTTGCTACAGGTGCACTCTGTTCTGATTGGTTAGCTGAACATATTTGGCGAAAATGTTAAAGTCAGACTGTTGACAACAATATCCGCGCGTTTACTTGTGAAATTAACCGCGATCATTTAACTTACATTACGACAAAACGCAAGTCACGCTTTTTAAATTACATTCATGTATTTATGGCATTGTAACTGTCTGCAGTGCAAAAATGAGTCAGTTGAGCAGAAGAACTGGTTATGTAAGGAACTGTCCTCATGCCCATCTACACAGAATGAAGCCAGTGGAAACATGACAACTTCCTTTGCCAGTCACTTTTTAGGTTTTCTCCAGGTCTCACGACCTTAATTGAAACATTAATTAACATGACAATGGCATTGTTTATTCTTCACATCTGTTGTAGATGTAGATTGTGATGTATCTTAATGTTAGCTGGCAGGTGTCCGTTGTTGCAGAACAGCCTATCCACCCTTCGTTCTCTCCTGGGATGGAAAACAGTACTTTTAAGGTAGTCTAGAATTATTTATTGACACCATGTGACTTGGTACTGACCGAATCAGGACAATAGATTCTCATACAATCTTTTTATCTGTTCAAACTGTTATTAAGCACTAAACTGTAATGTGTTCCTAGACTTTTCTTTTCTTACCATTAGAGTCCACAGAATTATAATGCGATTCTTATTTTTCCTCATAAAAGTAGTGATTGTGTTCCCGCAGCTTGACTGGTAAAGCACAGAGCTAACAGCACCAGGGGTGTGATTCCCATTGAGCAGGCAAACTCTTAAAAATACACCTTAATAAATATACTTTTTAAGGCACTTTAGATAAAAGCGTCTGCCAAATGTGTAAATGACTGTTCTCTGGTGCACACACACTCCGTATTTGTATTTTTTAGCAAGAGCTCTTGTTCTAGAGGGCAGTGTTGGTGTTGCGTGTCAGGGTTGCGTCCAGGTGTTTTTGTTTAATGGAGAATCCGTGTGCGTGTGTGTGTTTGTGTATAAGTAGGAGAACATTTTAAACAGGAGGGGGGCTCTGGTCCACTATGCATATTGACTTCCTCACAGGTGTGGCTGTATTGTGTCAACAGAAAGCAGGGGAGGGGAGCTGGTTCCTACTGCATGGGGTAAAGGGAAGAGAGGGGCTGAAATAAGAGTAAAGAGCAGCATTGTGTTCGAGGAACTGTTTTAATGAAGCCGAAATATCATACCTGCACTTGATAAGCTGTTAAAAGAATATTGTCAGCTTGTTGTCGATTACCACAGAGAATAATTTAACAAAGGCATCTGAAATGAACACTAGTGGTGGTAAAACACCAATAACTTTTATTCCTTTTCACACAAATTATGATTACAGGGACTCTATATGCTATATATAACCAAAAAGTTATTCAGACACTTTGACCTGACCATGTTTTGCTTAAGTGTTTTTTTTTTACACCACAGACTGATCAAAATTAAGCATTGCTTGGTAATTGGTCAACAAAGTATCGATAGTTATAAATATCGTCATACAAACAGTTGTCTGAGTTTTTGGTTGAATGTAATCCATTACATACTTTTCAATTGAAGTTATCTGACATTATCAAAATGAATTGTTCTGACACAGTTGAACTTTGAGCACTTGTCATATTTTATTACCAAAAGATTTTGGTTAGACTTTTTTCATATGTAGTAAACTTACTCTGTAGTGCACCTGGTGCAGCATTGCATTGAGTCTCATGAAAAAAACGAGTACTGATAAAAGAGCTCAAAGACTTGGAAGCAAGCTAAAATGGCATATTTGCTTCAGCAAATGCCTTTTTTATCTCATATTTGCTTTTGTTCACACTATCGGTTAGGTTTAGGGTCAGGTTTAGTGTACAAGGTACGTTACATTCAAGCACGGCAGGTGCTTTAAAACAATCTATATTGAATAAAGCACTATATGTGACCCTGGACTACAAAACCAGTCATAAGTGTCAGTTTTTCAAAATTTAGATTTAAACATACATCTGAAAGCTGAATAAATAGGCTTTCCATCGATGTCTGGGTTGCTAGGATTTGACAGTATTTAGGCCAAGATACAACTATTTGAAAATCTGGAATCTGAGGGTTCAAAAAATCTAAATATTGAGAAAATCATCTTTAAAGTTTCTTAGTTCTTAGCCATGCATATCACTAATCAAAAATTAAGTTTTGATATATTTACGGTAGAAAATTTGCAAAATATCTTCATAAAACATGATCTTTACTTAATATCCGAATGATTTTTGCCATAAAAGAAAAATCGATAATTTTGACCCATACAATGTATTTTTGGCTATTGCTACAAATAAACCCATGCTTCTTAAAGACTGGGTTTGTAGTCCAGGGTTACATATCAATAAAGGTGACCTGATGTTCATCGTTTAGGACCTTTCAGTGGACGTTTCATTTCCAAACTGCAGCAACCAACACAATAAAACATTGTTAAATTTAAGTTTTCCATATTCATGTTGCCAGATTGACTCACTGGGCATTTCACTTTGAAGGTGTTGTGAAACATTTAATATAATTTTGCTGAAATATTACCACAGGCTAATTTTTCAAGTGAGCCTGAGTTGGACTAATTATGCATCCATGCTTTAACAAATAAATGCCCCGTAGACTTCCACTGTAAGTCCACTCTGTCAACATTTTTTTGTGTTTAAAGGAACACTCCACTTTTTTTGGAAATAGGCTCATTCTCCAACTCCCCCCGAGTTAATAAGTTGAGTTTTACCGTTTTGAAATCCATTCAGCCGTTCTCCTGTTCTGGCGATATCACTTTTAGCATAGCTTAGCATAGATCATTGAATCCTATTAGACCAATAGCATCACGTTCAAAAATGACCAACGAGTTTCGATATTTGTCCTATTTAAAACTTGACTCTTCTGTAGTTATATCGTGTACTAAGACCGGCGGAAATGCAAAGCTTCAATTTTCTAGGCTGATAAGATTAGGAACTACACCCCCATTCCGGCGTAATAGTCAAGGAAGTTTGCTGCCATAATATGGCCGAAGCAGGAGCAGTAATACCACGCAGCACATGTGCAAATGCTAAACTAACTGGGAACTCATTTCTGATAATACTCCGCCTGCTTCGGCCATATTACGGCAGCTAACTTCCTTGACTATTACGCCGGAATGGAAGTGTAGTTCCTAATCTTATCGGCCTAGAAAATAGCAGCTTTACATTTCCACCGGTCTTAGTACACGATATAATTACAGAAGAGTCAAGTTTTAAATACAACAATTATGGAAACTCGTTGGTCATTTTTGAACGCGATGCTATTGGTCTAATAGGATTCAATGATCTATGCTAAGCTATGCTAAAAGTTATTTCGCCAGAACAGGAGAACGGCTGAATGGATTTCAAAACGGTACAAATCAACTTATTAACTCGGGGGGAGTTGGAGAATGAGCCTATTTCCAAAAAAAGTGGAGTGTTCCTTTAACTCCTCAAAGTTGAAATTTTCTATTGAAACTGACAGCGTAGATGTTTCCAAAAGAACAGAACTCGTATTTAACCCTGAATATTCTTTATAAAGTGCTAAATTATGTATGTAAGTTACGTTCAACTTAATGAATACACTATACCGTTTTATATGAGGGAATCCACCATGTTGGAGTTTGTTTTAATTGTTTGCACTGCTATAATGTTTAAGCATACATGTTTAGCATGTCTGTGGATGTGCAAGTGTATCTTGAGGGAGGTTCAAGCAGTTAGTTGAACAAGAAAGTGCAGTGCAGTGTTTATTCAGGGTGGTTGCGGTTGTTAATCTGAACATTTGCACAGAAAGGCAAGATATGGGGGAGGAGGTGGCTGATGGTACAGAGGGATAGAGAAACAGATAAAGAGGGGGTAGTTCAACTGTCCGTGTGTGTGTGTGTGTGTGCGCGCATGGGGGGGCAGGGTATGGGGGTGCAAACTGACACGACACACAGCTGAGTGTGTATGTGTGTATGTATGTATGTGTGTGTGGGTGGAGTGTGTGGAAGATGGCTGCTCTCCCCAGGCTGTGGGCTGTGTTGTGTGGGTAACAGGTTAGAAAGCATGAACCCGCTACAACACTGGGGACCGGCTTCTCCCCCTCACTTTAAAGACCACACAAAGCCCGATATTCGATTTATCAGCTTAAAAACACACTTAGCGTTAAACATCTGTAAAGTATGAAGCCTCGCATTAATATTTAACACTAAACGCAAACATGAGGGTTCAACACACAATTGTTGCGTTTAAATTTTTTATTTTATTTTTACACCCTCACACCCTCACACCAGATGTGCAATCAAACATCCCTTACGAAAAAACTAGGAGTTCTTTTGTGTGAGCGTGGACGCATACAGGTGCGCTTCACTCCCTAGAGCTGTTTGGGGGGCTGTGTATGTGTGTGTGTGTGTGTGTGTGTGTGTGTGTGTGTGTGTGTATGGAGTGACAGCTGTGCTCATCAGCCACTTAGATGTGTTCATCCCCCTAGATTAGGCGCTCGGTGTGTGGGTTAAACCGGAGCCGACCTCCCTGGAACCGCCCCACAAAGACCTGTGTCCTCAGGTGCCTTGTGAATATTTCAGTGGGGGCTCTCAGGCTGTGTGGAAAGCCCTGGGGGAGAAACCGAGTGAAAAAAAAAAAGCCCCTGGAAATGAGATAGCATACCCTGGGCAGACGCTTAGCAGTGGGCTTTACACTCCTAGGCTGAAAAAGAGGATGTGGTTGTGAGGTTTTTGTTTCTGTTTTTTCCTCTTCTTTTTTTCCATGCGCTCTTGTCCACCTTGTATAATCTGTAATTCTCTCTCTCTTTCTCTTCTTCTGTCTGCTGGTGAAATCCAGTCCAGCTCGGTGGTTCCTAAATCGTCACGTATTGCTGGGTTTGGGTTTGAAAAGTAACAAACACACGCACACACAAACTCGTTTACAGCACCCCCGCCCCTGTCACGCTCGGTCGTTTCTGGCTTACTTTCTGACCACACGTGGTCTTAAATACAGGATGTTTACACACGGGGAGGTATGCTAACCCTCACCAGTTAAAACCATACTTGTCTTCATCCTCTTCAGCCCCTTTAACTTGCTGATTAGGGGTTTAGAGTAAGCAGACTTTATCTAATGTACATCCCTGCTGAGCTTCGAATGCTTCGAAGTGTTAAATGAGGATTCACATATTGTAACTATGAAACTTACTGGCATGTATGTGTGACAGTAGTAGTGTCACACATTTGTGTTATGAGGACAGTGTGACGTCACACTTGAACTGAGAGATTCAAATCGCTCATTCGTATTTACACAATCTGCCATTCAAACTTTCTCTTTGAGCACATGCCGTCTTAAGTTGCATGGGTTTGTTTGGAGTGTCCGTCATGAAATATAGGCCTACGTCATTCAACCCAACCAATCAGGTTGTGAACATATCACTATGCCTTTAGGTTCAGTATCTTTAGGTCCGCTGTTAAAAATACCAGTGTGAACACTAAGCAGTCCTGGACCAAATATAGAATTTTTCTTTTTGGTCCGGACCAAATGAACCAAGTGAACACACCCTTAGATAACTAAAACACATATATTAGTCACTAATATTCTTTATAAATAGTGCTTTCAATTTCATCACTGTATAGAGTTATTTGTATAAATAGTCTGTTTTCGTCAACAAAGTCCCTTAGTATTGACAGCTGGTGAGCAAAATCCATTGTCGGGGTGGTAGTCCTTTATTATTCGTAAATATTCTAAATGTTTAGCAAGTTTTAAGATCTTGTTCTGACATTTTTGCACACAGGCTCCCTAACAGTAATTAAGCACAGTTTGATAAGTGGTAGAATATAAACTGGTGCAGTAAAAAAAATAAAATCAATACAAGCTTTTCAGTCAAATATAATTTACACATTCTGTCAAAACATTAACCCAGAAAAAATCTACCCGTGGCAATAGTTAAAAGTAGCAAATTTATTAGGAAAACTGGATTTGGCAACCCTGATTATGATACAAGTTTACAGTTTATATACCCACATAATGTCACAGCACAATATTCATTTATCCCAACGGATTATGCATTCTTTGCGTGTTTTCACACTTATTTTACCTCATGTTTCACACATTAAGGGTATGTGATGACAAGGTTAAAGTTATATTTTCAGACTTAAAGGGATAGCTCATCCAAAAAATTACCTCATGATTTACTTACTCTCAAGCCATCCTAGGTGTATATGACTTTCTTCTTTCAGACAAATGCATTCAGAGTTCTATTAAAAAAATGCCCTGACTCTTCCAAGCTTTATAATGCCAGTGAATGGGTGTTAAGATTTTGAAGTCTAATAAAGTGCATCCATCCATCATAAAAAGTACTCTACACAGCTCCAGGGGTTAATAAAGGCCTTCTGAAACAAATTGATGCATTTGTATAAGAAACATAACCATATTTAAAACTTTATAAAACCTTACATAAAAATGTCCTGAGTCCTGGCTCTTCCAAGCTTTATATTGGCAGTGAATGGCTGTTGAGATTTTGAAATCCAATACAGTGCATCTGTCCATCATAAAAAGCACTCCACATGGCTCCAGGGGTTAATAAAGGCCTTCTGAAATGAATCAATGCATTTGTGTAAGAAAAATATCCCTATTTAATACATATTTAATACTGTTGTACGTTCGAGAGAGTGGCGTTTCAGAAGATGACGTAGGATGTCGACACATAGAAGCACAGTGGAGAGAGCAAAAAACACTGGTCTCACAAATTAGTTAAAAGTTAAAAATGAAGATTTGTAAAGAAAAATGTCATAAGATTTCGATATAAATCAAGAGGAGACTGGTTTTCCTTTCCTCTAAGCAAAACTTGCTTCTCATGAGACATATTCTTACACTATGGCTGCGTCCTACGTCATCCGTTGGACTGACAGTTAGCAGAAGCTAGAGATTATGGTTTATAAAGTTGTAAATATGGATATTTTTCTTACACAAAGGCATCGATTCACTTTAGAAGGCCTTTATTAACTTTATATGATGGATGGACACACTTTTTTTGGCCTTCAAAATCTCAACACCCATTCACTGCTATTATAAAGTTTGGAAGAGCCAGGACATTTTTAATATAACTCAGATTGTATTAATCTGAAATAGGATGGCTTGAGGGCAAGTAAATCATGGGGTAATTTCCATTTTTGTGTGAACTATCCCTTTAACACTTGTCATTCGACATGTAGTATTTTAGTTTACAACATATTTGTTGGGGCTTTTAATCATAGTACACTCATCATATAAATCCAGTAGTTTGTGATGAATGCTAATTTAAGCATCACAAATACTACAGTTCCCGATTAGGTTTAAAGGGTGAGTTCACCCAAAAATCATTTCTCAAAAATAACCCATCATGTATTAACCCATCATGTCATTAATTACTCACCCTCATGTCATTTCAAACCCATAAGACCTTCGTTTATCTTCAGAACACAAATTAAGATATTTTTGATGAAATCTAAGAGCTTTCTGATCCTGCATAGACAGCAAGGGTCCTACCACTTTCACACGTCCAAAATATCCTAATTTGTGTTCCGAAGACGAACAAAGGTCTTACAGGTTTGGAACAACATAAGGGTGAGTAATTAATGACAGAATTTTCATTTTTGGGTGAACTATCCTTTTAAGGATATTAACAAACCCCATCGTTTCATTGATCCAGTAAGCAACCGCATATGTATCCTACCTAGCAACACTGTGGTTTTTACACAGCGAAACAGCTTGAAATCTCAGCTTTTGAAATTGTCTTGAGAATCATTTAAGGAGACATATGTGAGATTACTAGGGTCTTTTCTCTGGAGAAACGCCTGAGGAGCAAGAGCAGCTGAAGTGTGTAATTTCTACACCAACCAGAGCTGCGGAAATTATTTTCAAATTATTTTCAGACCCCCGATGTCCCATGGTTTGGACAAACAGATAGTCCCGCCCCAAACTCAGTCAATGTGGCTGTACCGGTCAGGTCAAGATGTTTAAACAAACAGAGCAATGTTTTGAAAGCAGCACACAGACATTTCAGGTTTTAAGAAAATCCGCCTAAAATTTTTGTCTTACTTACAGTCGTCTCTGAGTATTAAGCTTGAATAAGGAAGTATTTTAACAAATTTGGCTCTTCAGTGAAAACCGTTTCTGTCAAGGAGCTGCAATTGAGATACGACAAAAAATGACAGAGCAAACAAAGAAAACCGGTTTATGTTAGCATTCAGTTTTGCACGGGAAAGGCATTACCATTTCAAACGTTCTCAGGTGAATCGTCGGACAGTCGGTTGTCCACTTTCCATGGCACTTTTGTCTGTCTCTTAAAAGCTCTGTTTATTTTTCAGAAGATGGTTTAGTCTGTCTCTATACTTTTCATCCCATCTTGTCTGCCAAGAGCTAACCATTAAGGGAGGGTGGAGACACTCCCAGCGCTAACACATTTACCCCACAATACCACAGAGCGCTTTTCCTCCTCGCTGTGAATTTCAGAAAGCCATTGTAATCATTGTCAGGGTTGAAGGTTTCCTTTCTTCAAGACCGTCTAGATCTGCATCTAAATGTGAGCTTAGAAAATTCCCAAACCAAAAGTCGAAGTTGGTTTAAGTTCGTGGTGCATATGGCTCAAGTTCCCAAATCCCCAACTGGATTTAATTCAGTGTGCGATGTCAGAGTCAGATCCGCACAGGCAGCAGATACACTATATTGCCAAAAGTATTGGAACACCCCCTTCTAATGAACAGGTTTGACTAATTTAGTCATTCCCATGAGTACAAATCTTAATGTTTAAGCATATAATGATATTTTAGGGGATCGCGTGCTTCTAATTTTACAGCAACAGTTTTGTAAGGACCCTTCGATTCTAACATGACAATGCCTTTGTGTATAAGGCAAGGTTCAAAATGAAATGATTGATTCAGTCAGTGTGAAAGTGGAAGAACTTGACTGGTCTGCAGAAAGCAAAGTGCTAATCTCAGCTGAACACCTCTGGTGTGACTTTAAATGCAGATCTTGAGCCAAAAACTCATCACCAAACACCAATGACTTGTACATACACTATATGGGCAAAAGTATTGGGACACCCCCTTCTTTAGAACAGAAAAAGGCACTTCCAAAACTGTGGCAACAAAGATGGAAACAATTCATGTATTTATAAATTGTATTTCCATCTCTGTTGCAACCCTTTTGGAAGTGTCCCATAGTGACCCATAGTTACAAGTCATTGGTGTTTGGTGATGAGTTTTTGGCTCAAGGTCTGCATTTAAAGTCACACCAGAGGTATTCAGTCAAGTTCTTCCACATTGACTGAATCAATCATTTCCTTTTGAACCTTGCTTTATACACAGAGGCATTGTCATGTTAGAATAAGAGTCCTGTCAAAGCTGTTGCTATCAAATTAGAAGAACACAATCCCCTAGAATATCATTATATGCTTAAACATTAGGATTTGTACCCATGGAAATTTCTACAGTAGTCAAACCTATTCATTTGAATGGGGTGTCCCAATAATTTTGGCAATATAGTGTATGTCACTGCCATCGGAAGGCCTCTGTTTTTTCCAAATGTATTGTGTGATGTGCCGATCTGCATTAGTCCATTATCAAGGGTCGGTGTAATCCTGAGAGGAGTTCATCGCCAAGTGCTAAAGTGCTGTTAACGGGGCCTGTTTAACATTCAGCACTTCCCCCTCAACATACAATTATTCCGCGGCTCCTGCTATTAGCATGTAGCGTTTGTCTGCGTGGTTTTAATTGAACTGATTTAACGTATGCCAGATCAACTAGTTTTCGTTAATTAGTTCTGTCTTAAAAGTGCCATCAGAGCATGAAATATTCATCACGGTGAAGAGGTACATTTGTGGTGGAGGGATGAGTGTCTCGTATGGGAAACTCTCGAATGTGATGGAAGCGATTGCGCGGGCAGAAACCTGGGACTGCCGCTTTCGCTGTAATTTTACCCTGTCTTGTCAGTTGTCAGAGTGCTTCAATAACAACTTGGATTTGCACACTGTGACAATACGCAAAAATTGCAGTGTGAATAATGTTCTGCAAAACCCATGTTGACAATGTCAGTCAGTTACGGACTGCGTCCTTCATGCTTGACACCTTCATCCCCAGATTCGGCTTTTCGTCCCTCCTCAGTCCAGTGTGTGCTCGATTGTTAGTCCTGGATAAGGGGTGTTGGAAATGGTACAGGTGTGCCCTCCGTGGCCCCATTTCTCTTTTCTACCTAGATTAAATAAGAGGCCTGATCTCACTCTGGTTCCAGCTCCACGCCCCGCTCTCTGAGACTGAACACCCCCACTGCCAGGTGAGCGAGCAGCAGTGCCAAGCTGCATGGGAAAGTTTGTGCTGCAATTATATTACGGACGAATGGGTTAGCTGTGAACATTGTGACACACTTTGGGGTATTTTATTTTATTTTGTATTTTTTTGTATTTTTTTTAATCAAAATTTTCAGACTTTCCAGTACCCTCATTAACTTGCTTTAGTGAGGAATGGGTTAGAGATGAACATTGTTTTTATTTTATTTTATTTTATTTTATTTTATTTTATTATTATTATTTTATTTTATTTTTTTTTTTATTTATTTTTTTTTTTTTATTTATTTTATTTATTTATTTATTTATTTATTTATTTTTTTTTTGAATGTTTCAGAGCTCGTAGCACCCTCTGGCAGCTTCCACAGATTTTCATAATTTTCAAAAGTGTGTGTGTGTTTTATTTTTTAAAGTATTTTTAAGGGCCTTTTTATTTTTGTAAAATGAAATGACAAAGTTTAGGGTCAGTTAAGATACTGTGACTTTTTAATTAATAATTTCATATTTTCGGTATAAATATCTGAACATACCTAAAACAAGATCAGTTTACTTTAGTAGAAAAAATATGTAAGATGGAATTTTTTCTGAACTTTTCAGACTCCTAGCACCCTCTGGCCACCCCTATTTTTATTTATTTATTTATTTTTTTGTTTGTTTATTTGTTTGTTTATTTATTTTTATTGCTGTATTTTATGGGCCATTTTGCTTCTTAAATTTTTATTTTATTTTCTCATTTTAATCATAAATCTAATAAGATTTAATAAGCTATATTCTTGGGAAATCTTTTCAGTTACCTTTATTCATTTTATTTATTCTTTTTATTTTTTTAATGGCCATTACTGTATTTTATGGGGCTTTTTGCTTTCTTAATTTTTTTATTTTATGTTCTAGTTTTAACCATGACTCTAATCTCATTTAGTGAACTTTAAATGTGCTTTTTTTTTCCATTTATTTATGGCTAAAACATATATTTAATGGGCATCTTTGCTTTCTTAATTTTATTTTCTAGTTTTTATCATTAATCTAAAAACATAAAAACAAAACAAGATTATTTTTGAGAATTTTTGAGTAAGCTTTATTTTATTTTATTAAAATATATATAATTTTTTTTTTCCCTTTAACTTTTAAGACCTCCTAGTGCACTCTGGCAGCCCCCACCGACTTCTTAATTTGCAAAACAATTATTATTATTATTATTTTTTTATTCATGGCTAAAACATTTTTTTTTTGGCCTTTGTGTTTTCTTAATTTTTATTTTTATTTTTATTTTTTCTAGTTTTAATCATAAATCTAATAACATTTATTGAACTTTATTCCTGGGAATTGTCTAGCGAGTATTTATTTTATTTTATTATTTTCCTTCTGACAGCCCCCACCGACTTCATAATTTGCAAAAAAAAGAAAAAAAAAGAAATGTGGGTATTTTTTGTGTGTGTGTGTTTAATTTATTCATGGCTGAAAACACAAGGTGCCATCATTGTATTTGATATGCCTTTTTGCTTTACTAATTTTATTATTTTATTTTCTAGTTTTAATCGTAAATCTAATAAAATTTAGTGAGTTTTCGAGTGAGATTTATTTTATTTTATTAAATGTAATTTAATAGTATTTTATTTTATTGTATTTTTTTTTATTTCATTTTTTCCAGATCCCCCACCGACTTCATCATTTGCAAAAAAAATGTGTGTGTTGTGTGTGTGTGTGTGTGTGTGTGTGTGTGTGTGTGTGTGTGTGTGTGTGTGTGTGTGTGTGTGTGTGTGTGTGTGTGTGTTTTAATTTATTCATGGCCAAAAAAAACACAAGGTGCCATCACTGTAGTTGATGGGCCTTTTTGCTTTCCTAATTTTTATTTTCTAGTTTTAATCATAAATCTATTAAAATTAGTGAGCTTTATTTTATTTTATTAAATTAAATTAAATTAAATTTATTTTTTATATTTTTTCCCCTAAACTTTTTAGACCCCCTAGCACACTCTGGCAGCCCCCACCAACTTCATCATTTATATATATATATATATATATATATATATATATATATATATATATATTTATTCATGGTTAAAAACACAAGGTACTATGGCTGTATTTTTTGGGCCTTTTTGCTTTATTAATTTTATTTTCTAGTTTTAATTGTAAATCTAATAAAACGTAGTGAGCTTTATTCTGAGGAATTTTCGAGTGAGCTTTATTTTATTTTATTAAATGTAATTTAATAGTATTTTATTTTATTTTATTTTTACTTTATTATTTTCTTTCCCTGAACTTTTCAGAGCCCCCACTGACATTTGTGTGTGTGTGTGTGTGTGTGTGTGTGTGTGTGTGTGTGTGTGTGTGTGTGTGTTTAATTTATTCATGGCTAAAAACACAAGGTGCCATCACTGTATTTGATGGGCCTTTTTGCTTTCCTAATTTTTATTTTATTTTCTAGTTTTGATCATAAATCTAATAAAATTTATTGAGCTTTATTCTGAGGAATTTTCGAGAGAGCTTTATTTTATTTTATTAAATGTAATTTAATAGTATTTTATTTTATTTTATTTATTTTTTATTTTATAATTTTTTTTCCCTGAACTTTTCAGACCTTTTCAGAGCCCCCACCGACTTCATCATTTGCAAAAAAAAAAAAATGTGGGTATTTTTTTGTGTGTTTTAATTTATTCATGGCTAAAAACACAAGGTGCCATCACTGTATTTGATGGGCCTTTTTGCTTTCCTAATTTTTATTTTATTTTCTAGTTTTAATTGTAAATCTAATAAAATTTAGTGAGCTTTATTCTAAGGAATTTTCGAGAGAGCTTTATTTTATTAAATGTAATTTAATAGTATTTTATTTTATTGTCATTTTTTAGTTCATTTTTTATATATATTTTTTTTTCAGATCCCCCACCGACTTCATCATTTGCAAAAAATGTGCCTGTTTTATTTTACTTTATTATTTTCTTTCCCTGAACTTTTCAGAGCCCCCACCGACTTTGTGTGTGTGTGTGTGTGTGTGTGTGTGTGTGTGTGTCATCACTGTATTTGATGGGCCGTTTTGCTTTCTTAATTTTTTAGTGTGAGCTTTATTTTATTTTATTTTATTTCATGTCATTAAATGTAATTTAATAGTATTTTATTTATTTTATTTTTTTTAATTTATTTTTTTATTTTTCATTATTTTATTTTTTTATTCTTCCCCCTGAACTTTTCAGATCTTTTAAGAGCCCCCACCGACTTCATCATTTGCAAAAAAATGTGGCTGTTGTGTGTGTTTTTTGCTTTCTTGACTTTTTTTTCTAGTTTTAATCATAAATCTAATAAAATTTAGTGAATTTAGGAATTTTCGATTGCTTTATTTTATTAAGTGAAATGTAATTATATTTTATGTATGCATTTATTTTTTTATTTATTTTTTATATTTTTCTACTTTCTAACATCCCCCACCAACTTCATCATTTGCAAAAAATGTAGGTGTTTTTTATATATAGAGAATTTATTCATGGTTAAAAACACAAGGTACTATCGCTGTATTTTTTGGGCCTTTTTGCTTTCTAAAAACGATATGAGAGGGAAAGAAAGAAACGAAGGTCCTCTCCCCCTCCCATCCCACCCAAGGGGTTGATCAGAGAAAGTGTTGGTTGGACACTCGATACCGCCACCTCACAACGTGGGAATGTGTGACTTTCTTTAAAATTAGGTTTGTGAGGTGGGCGGTGTCGCAGAACGATCGTGATCACCAGAGCAACACGCTAGCCCTGTTATTCCTACATGCAGCATGTTGCCGCTTATACATCGCTCGCATATTTCGGCCGAGCGACACTAGCCTCTGCCGTTCGGCAGGTGACACCTGAGGCGTTCGCCGCGATTCGCTGCGTCGTATGGGGAAATGTACAAAAGAAGGAGAAACAGACAGTATGGGACAGGAGCGAAGCGTCTGGTGACAGGGTTGACTCTTGGCCACACTCGTGGTTGCCATGGCAACACAAGCCTGGGTAAAAACACTGGCTATTGTTAAGCTATACTTGATTATCAAATATGAAACAAAAGAAGCTCTTAGAGATAATGAATTATTTAGTAGGGTCATATCAGCCTTGAGGAAGTTGATACATAATGTTTTATGGGTTAATATAAAATGCATTAGAATCTGTTATAAGACTTGTAAGACCCACACGATTGCTAATCTAGTGGACTTTCATTCTCTCTCTCTCTTTTCTGTCTGGCTCATTCGCTCACTTTTCTTTCTTTCTTTCTCATGTTGTGATTACAAATGGTCAAACCGACTAAGTATAGCCACAGTTGTGTTTCTCTTCATTTTCTCCCCCCAGTCCTCAGCAGACAGAAGACAAAGGCGTGAAAATGCCCCTGTGTGACACAAACACTGATCATAGAAGTCAATATAGAGCTTAGCGATAAAGATGACACTGCCACAGAGTGAGAGAGTTTAGGACGGTATTGCGGCTTGCGCTTCTTAATATTTTTAGCTCTTTTTTTTTTTTTTCAGCACAACATACCTGCAACAAGACCTGTTTTACTTTGAAAGACAAATAATGTAAAATTAATGTAAAGAATTTTAATTTCTTGATTTAATCATTAATTTAGTGAGATTGAAACAAGAAAACAATTAGAGGCAATTTAAAATACGTTGTTTAAAGTTGATCTTTAATTGGTGTAAATTTATATTGTTTTATCTTTAGAAATGTTTGCTAGAATAGAAACGAACAAAAAGTCAAATCTAATCAAAAATATGATATTTTTATTTACATTTTTCAACAATGTAAATGTGGATGCATTACTTTAAAATGTAAACCTTTGTTGTTGTGTGGTTTATTAAACATTAAATTATACTCATTTAAATATGTAGTCCTAAATTTAAATATAACGCTGGACCATAAAACCAGTCTTAAGGCGCACGGGTATATTTGTAGCAATAGCCAAAAATACATTGTATGGGTCAAAATTATCAATTTGTCTTTTATGCCAAAAATCATTAGGATGTTAAGTAAAGATCATGTTTCATGAAGATATTTTGTACATTTCCTACCATAAATATATCAAAACGTAATTTTTGATTGGTAATATGCATTGCTAAGAACTTCATTTGGACAACTTTAAAGGCGATTTTCTCAATATTTAGGTTTTTTTTTTTTTTTTTTTTTTTTGCACCCTCAGATTCCAGATTTTCAAATAGTTGTATCTTGGCCAAATATTGTCCTATCCTAACAAACCATACATGAATATAAAGCTGATTTATTCCTTTATTGTTTCATTTTTTATGTATAAATCTAAATTTAAAAAATATGACCCTTATGACTGGTCTTGTGGTCCAGGTTTTTTTTTTTTTTGTAAAAAAAAAAAAAAAAAATAATATAATAAAATAAAATAAAATAAATAAATAAATAAAATAAAATGTAATTGATTGATGTATTTGTAAATTGGATAGTATTTAGTGAGCTTTTTTTTTTAAACAAGAAAAATAATTAGTTAGAGGCGTGGTAAAATATGCTTAATTTAAGATTATTGTTTAAAATTAATATTTTATGTATGTAAATTTATATTGTTTTATCCTTAGAAGTTTTACATAGAAATTAAAAAATATATATATATATAGGTCATTCTGCAGAATTTGTTCAAAGTTACAGTCTTTTTCCACAAATTTTATATGTATGCAAATTGTACATATAAAACATTTCTAGTAATTGTGCAGTTAATTCTCATATTGTATTTTCAGAAAGTTTTGGAATATTTGTCCTCTCCCCAAATGTACTGAAACACAGTAATATATAATTTAATTATATCGATCTATTAAATTTTTGTTTACATCTACCTTGTGAATATATGTTTTTGCTATTTTATTAAACTTTTTTCAGAGGTAAATCAATAACAATTACAATTTAAAAAATATTTCAAGTTTAATTTATGAGATTTGTTGTATTTTGAATCTAATTATTCTTTGTAAAAGGGAAAAAGTTGATCATACTGATTTCAAAGTTAAGGATTTATTAGTTTGATAATTTGATTAGTTGATAATTCAGTATACTTTATTTTTGACAAAACATCCCATGTTTTTGTAGTGACTGCATATTTTCGGTAGTGACAGTAATGTTTTGGTAGCAACCACATCACATTACTACAACTACCACATACTAAAACATACTAAAATACCAAAAAATTGTACGAAAACTGTTTATTTCCCCCAATTATGAGGATTATGTTTTCCCTTTTGTCATTACTGAATCAATGATGACATGTTTCGGTCGTGACTGTTACAATAGTGACAATTATATGGAAGAACACCCAAAAAATGTCAATACTAAAACTTGTGTTATGTTATGAAATAGCTTCCAAAAAAGTGTGTTTAATTATAGAAAAATGGTGTTTGATAGTGACATTCTTTTAAGTTACATGATTTTTTATCATTTTGAGGCCTATCTACTCACTGTGTAGCCATGAGAGAGAGTGACACATAAATATTTCCTGATCATAAATGTATAAATGTTAAATTCAGTCTCAGCCAATGGACTAAAACATACACTGTTTCGGTAGTGACATGAAAAATGTGGGACACCTTTTTTTTTTTTTACCTAAATTTTCTTAATTTACAAAGAAAAAAAAAAGAAAAATATATATATCTATTTTTTATTATTTTTTATTTTTAGATATTTTTAAAAACAACAAAGTAATAAAATGCAAAAATGATTTCAATATCATTTTCATTCATTGAAATTTAGCGGTTAGGGTTCTGGACAGCCATCTCCCAATTGAAAGTACCCAATAAATGATGATTTTATATATATTAAGCTTACTGATATTTTACATTTATATATGTAATCCTACATTTAAATGTCATCTTTTCTTTCTTTCTTTTTAACCATTTTTTTTTTGTACAGACAACCTAAGTTTAAATGAAGAATGTAAATATGTTTCTTAAATCCTGGTACATAAAACATGTTGCTAAAAATAATAGCAAATGCCGCAACCATTCAGATGAAGCAACAGTTCTTGCAAACACTTCATTAAGTTTTCCCAGTGTTTTTTCCTTGTGTGCTGCTCACAACAGTTGCTAGTGAAGGACTTGAGAATTATGTAATCTTGGATGTTGAAATATCTTTTTTTAATATGTGGACTCAACTATAATTAAGGCATTTGAAGGTGATTTCCCAGAAAAGCATAAACACTGTGACTCTAGGCTGCTTTCAAAACATGGAAACATTTGTTTGAGCATCTGACCAGCCCAACACAGCAACACAGCGGCTCAACCAATCACGTGAGTTGGGGGCGGGGCTGTGCGTTTGCCTGACCAATGGCAGATGAGAGAGTGTTCAGAAACTTACTTTTGAAGTTCTGTATTAATGATGTTAGTTGCAGAGAATTCACACACCTGCTTTATAAAGACCAAAAATGTTTTTTTATGTCACGATCAGCGATTTGAAGAGGGGCAACGGTTCATTAATAATCTGTGAGGTCATGTAGTTTTCCTCTGTGCAGTTTCTTTCTTTCACGTCTATCTGTCTCTGTTCTCTGCCACCCCCTCCTGTTCTCTCCCCGTCAGTTGAGTATTTGGCGAGCTGTTAGTTAGGGGTTATCCAGTACGGATGGTTTTCAGAAGGATGCCAATGTTTAGTTGACAGCCCAGCAGTCACGCTACAGACACCCCCTCCTTTCTGTCCACCTGCACCTCTCTCTCTCTTTCTCTCTTTCTCTCCATTTCTCTCTCTGAGTCATTGACAGGAGCCAGTGTTCCTGATTATGACAATTAGCTTCCTGACAGACACCTCATGCCAGGACATGTTTGTTTGTGTGTGCGTGTGCGTGTGCGTGTGTGTGTGTGTGTGTGCGTGTGCGTGTGCGTGTGTGTGTGTGTGTGTGTGTGTGTGTGTGTGTGTGTGTGTGTGTGTGTGTGTGTGTGTGTGTTTAATCTGGAATTTTAAAAGCCTGGTAAATCACACTTTTAAAGAGATCCTTAGAGAAACAGATTTTGAGAGTATCTATCTATCTATATATCTATCTATCTGTTGTTCTTTCATTCTGTCGTTTGTTCTATCGTTCTGTTGTCCATTCTATCGCTCTATCGTTTGTTCTACCGTTCTTTCTTTCTATCGTTCATTCTATTGTTCTATCATTCTGATTCATTCTATTGTTTGCTCTATCTATTGTTCTATCGCTCTATCATTTGTTCTATTGTTCGTTCTATCATTCGTTCTATCTATTGTTCTATCATTCTATCTTTTGTTCTATCAAAATCTTTTGTTCTATCGTTCATTCTATCTGTTGTTCTATTGCTCTATCGTTTGTTCTATCGTTCATTCTATCTATCGTTCTATTATTTGTTGTATGGTTCGTTCTTTTTATCGTTCTATAATTTTATCTATCATTCTATCATTAGTTCTATCTATCGTTCTATCTATCGTTCTATCATTCGTTCTATCTATCGTTCTATCATTAATTTTATCTATCATTCTATCATTCGTTCTATCTATTGTTCTATCATTCGTTCTGTCGTTCTATTTATCATTCTATCATTCGTTCTATATATCGTTCTATTGTTCTATCGTTCGTTCTATCAATTGTTCTATCATTCTATGATTCATTCTATCTTTTGTTCTATCAAAATCTTTTTATCGTTCATTCTATCTATTGTTCTATCGCTCTATCGTTTGTTCTATTGTTTGTTCTATTGTTCGTTCTATCTATCGTTCTATCGTTCATTCTATCTATTGTTCTATCATTCGTTCTATCTGTTGTTCTATCATTCTATCTTTTGTTCTATCAAAATCTTTTGTTCTATCCTTCATTCTATCTATTGTTCTGTCGCTCTATCGTTTGTTCTATTGTTCGTTCTATCTATCGTTCATTCTATCTATTGTTCTATCATTCATTCTATTGATGTTCTATCGTTCGTTCTTTGTATTGTTCTGTCATTCTGTGATTCATTCTATTATTGGTTCTATCTATTGTTCTATCACTCTATCGTTCGTTCTATCATTCTATCGTTCTATCATCTTTCTATGATTCATTCTATCTTTCATTCTATTGTTTGTTTTCTATTTCGTTCTATCTATTGTTCTATTATTTGTTGTATGTTTCATTCTTTTTATCGTTCTATCATTTTATCTATCTTTCTATCATTCATTCTATCTATCGTTCTATCATTCGTTCTATCATTCGTTCTATCTATCGTTCTATTGTTGTATGGATCATTCTATCTATCGTTCTATCATTAATTTTATCTATCCTTCGTTCTATCTGTTGTTCTATCATTCGTTCTGTCTATCGTTCTGTCTATCGTTCTATCATTTGTTGTATGGTTCGTTCTATCATTCGTTCTATCTATCGTTCTGTCTATCGTTCTATCATTTGTTCTATGGTTCGTTCTATCTATCGTTCTATCATTCGTTCTATCTATCGTTCTATCATTCTATGATCCATTCTATCTTTTGTTCTATCAAAAATCTTTTGTTCTATCATTCGTTTTATCTATTGTTCTATCACTCTATCGTTTGTTCTATTGTTCGTTCTATCTATCATGATATCATTCGTTCTTTATTGTTCTGTCATTCTGTGATTAATTTTATCGTTCATTCTATCCATTGTTCTATCGCTCTATCGCTTGTTCTATCGTTCGTTCTATCTATCGTTGTGTCATTCATTCTATCATTCGTTTTATCATTCGTTCTATTGATGTTCTATTGTTCGTTCTATTTTTCTATCATTCTATGATTCATTCTATCGTTCATTCTAGCTTTTGTTTTATTGTTTGTCTTCTCTTTCATTCCATAAATCATTCTATTGTTCATTCTATCTTTCGTTTTATTTGTCATTCTATCTATCGTTCTATGTTTGTTCTATTGTTTGTTCTATCATTCGTTCTATCTATCATTCTTTCATTCTTTCATTCTATCATTCATTCTATCTATTGTTCTTTTGTTCTATCTATCATTCTGTGTATCATTCTATTTGTCTGTCTGTTTTTCTTTCTGTCTAGCGTTTCCACATCTATTGTTCTTCTGTTCTGTCCTTCGTTCTATCATTCCATCTCTTTATCGTTTATGCTATCTTTCATTCTATTGTTCATCATTCATTCTATCTATTGATCTATCGCTCTATCGTTCATGCTATCTTTCGTTCTGTCATTCGTTCTATTGTTCTTTGGTTCTATCGTTCTATCTGTTGTTCTATCATTAGTTCTATATTGATCTATCGTTCGTTCTATCATTCTATCATTTGTTCTGTCTATCGCTCTTTCGTTCTATCATTCTGTATATCATTCTGTCTATCTGTCAGTTTTTGTTTCAGTTTAGCATCTCCACATCTTTGTTCTTTCTTTCATTCTGTCATTTTCTCTATCATTCTGTCGTTCACTCTATCATTCTTTTGTTCTTTTAGTCATTCTATTGTTCGTTCGATCTATCGTTCGATCATTCTGTATATCGTTCTATCTGTCTGTTTTTCTTTCTGTCTAGTGTTTAAACAGCTATCTATCTATCTATCTATCTATCTATCTATCTATCTATCTATCTAAAGATCTGTCATTTTATTCTATCTGTCATGCGTTCTGTCCATCATTCTCGTTCTATCTATCATCCTGTCCTTCTGTCCGTCTTTTATTCTGTGCATTATTTTATCATCATTCTATCTATCTGTTCTTCTGGATGAGTGTGTGTGTGTGTGTGTGTGTGTGTGTGTGTGTGTGTGTGTGTGTGTGTGCACCTGTTATTCATCACGTTGTGGGGACCAAATGTCCCCACAAGGATAGGAATACCAGTAGATTTTGACCTTGTGGGGACATTTCTCAGGTCCCCATGAGGAAACAGGCTTATAAATCATGCACAATTAGTTTTTTTGATGAAGTAAAAGTATGCACAATCTCCTGTGAGGGCTAGGTTTAGGTGTAGGGTAGGTGTAGGGTGATAAAAAGTACGGTTTGTACAGTATAAAAACCATTACGCCTATGGAATGTCCCCATAAAACATGTAAACCCAACATGTGTGTGTGTGTGTGTGTGTGTGTGTGTGTGTGTGTGTGTGTGTGTGTGTGTGTGTGTGTGTGTGTGTGTGTGTGTGCGTGCGTGTGTGTGTGTGTGCGCCTGCTTAATAAGTGGCTGAGAGGTTGGACACCGGTCATGAAAAACTAAATTACGACTGCACCAAACCTTTATTAGTGAACTTCAGAAAAAAAGTAGAAAACTAAAAATGTTTTATTAAGTTTAAAAATGAAAAGCAACATTTAGCAAATCATTCTGTGAAAGTTTGCATTCGTGGACCTTATCTGGCGGTGATGAGCCTTCCTGTTGTGATAATGGCTTGTCACAGCATGGTGTGTGAGGTTGTGTGTTGGTGTGTGTGCACAGGAGTGTGTGCTTACAGGAACGCCGTGCCTCAGTGCAGCGTGACAACGCCGGTTTGTTGTGACACCTCTCACGGCGCGAGCTCCAGGAAGGTGTTAAAGATGAGTCGTCGATTCGTGAGTAGCGGCAGCCGAGCTTTAGGGAGTCATCGGCGCACCATTTGGTGGATTTGAAACGATGACTCTGTGTGTGTGTGTGTGTGTGTGTGTGTGTGTGTGTGGTAATGCGAGTGTACACTCATAAAAAAAAAGAAATAAGTGGGAGAAAGAAAGACAGCGATAGAGAAGGAAGAGGTGGAGATCGTGCTGGAATTTGACTCCCACTCAGTAAGAGGCTTGTCATCAACCTCTCAACCCAGAGCTTAAGAGAGCTCGTCCCTCAGCGAGGATGGTCAGATGAAGATACACAAACTCATTCATTCAGTTTATAATATCCCTGCAGTTCTCTTATTTGCAGCGTCTCAACACACATTGCTATCCAAGCAGTTGTCAATGTCAAGCCTACACGGCAAAAATTAATCTGCTTCTAATCAGTATTTTGCAATCAGTCTTGTTTTTCAGTATAAAAAATAATCTTTACAACAAAATTTATTAACTTGACAAGCAAAATAGTGTGGGATCATTTTACGATATTATTTTGTACCTTAATTAATTGGACTCATTAAATGCCATAATATTTTTGTTTAAAACTAGAAATTTCATTGCAGTAAGAAACTAAATTGATATGTTTTTCTGGTTTGCTGTTTGAGAGTTTTAAAGATATCTTCTCTTAATAAAGTAAGATATACTGTATTAAGATACAGTTGAAGTCAAAAGTTTACATACACCTTGCAGAATCTGCAAAATGTTCATTATTTTACCAAAATAAGAGGGATCATACAAAATGCATGTTATTTTTTTATTTAGTACTGACCTGAATAAGATATTTCACATGAAAGATGTTTACATATAGTCCACAAGAGAAAATAATAGATGAATTTATAAAAATGACCCTGTTCAAAAGTTTACATACACTTGATTCTTAATACTGTGTTGACAGTACAACTGAGGGACTATTACAAAAGGTTCAAATGCTCACTGATGCTTCAGAAGGAAACACATAATGCATTAAAAGCATCAGGGTAAATTTCACTTATTTTGTAGCTTCTAAAGGGCAGTACTAAATGAAAAAAATATATGATATTTCGGCAAAATAAGAAAAATTTACATATCTTCATTCTGCTTAAAAGTTTTCACCCCCGGCTCTTAATGCATTGTGATTCTTTCTGGAGCATCAGTAAGCGTTTGAACCTTCTGTAATAGTTGCATATGAGTCCCTCAGTTGTCCTCAGTGTGAAAATATGGGTCTCAAAATCATACAGTCATTGTTGGAAAGGGTTCAAATACCAAAAATGCTAAAAAAAAAAACAGAATTTGTGGGACCTAAAGGATTTTTCTAAAGAAAAGCGGGCAGTTTAACTGTTCAGGACAAACAAGGGACTCATAAACAACTATCACTAAACAAAAAACACAGCTGTGGATCATTCAGGTAACAACACAGAGTATTAAACTTTTGAATGGAGTCATTTTTTAATAAATTCAACTATTATTTTCTCTAGTGGACTATATGTAAACATCTATGTGAAACATCTTATTCAGGTCAGTACTAAATAAAAAATAACATGCATTTTGTATGATCCCTCTTATTTTGATAAAATAATTAACATTTTGCAGATTCTGAAAGGGGATGTAAACGTTTGACCTCAACTGTATATTAAGATATATTTTCTTTTCTATTAGAAAAAGATTTTTCCAATAATATGGATAACTACTGTAATGTTCATGCTGTTTGTTGAAGTTTCATCTTTAAACACATCACACTGATATCAAGAACATGCCTGATTCGGATTTCACCCCAAAATAAAAAGAAATAAATTATACTTTTGCATTTAAGCCTATTTAAGTCATTTTGTGCATTGTGGCATTATTTTCATTACAATTAAGCACTAAATTACTGTGCAAAATATTTGAAGATAATTAAATTATTTTGCACAGTAATTCAGGGTAAAGTGCTTAAAGGGACAGTTCACCCAAAAATAAAAATTCTGTCATTAATTCCAAACCCCTAAGACCTTCGTTCATCTTCGGAACACAAATTAAGAGAATAAAAGAAATTAATTGTTGAATAAAGTCATTAATTTTGTTTAGTAGTAGTTGTAATAGTATTTGTTTTACAGCAAGTAATTTACAAGTAAATTATTTTACTACAATATTTGTTCATAATAAGATTAAGGGAATCACAAATGAGAAATAAAACAAAAAACATCAACAAGTATTTGGAGGTGGACAAGCTTAATTGTCACTAAAACAATGTGCAAATGCAGTGTAAACACTATTATTGGCCCTAAAAACAGTATTCAGTTTGGTTATGGACATAATGTTTTCTTTTAATTGTGGGGTGAAATTAGAGCTGGATATGTGAACGTGTTCTTGGCAGGTGTGATTCACCCATCCATGGCCTTGTTGCTGGTAATGGAAGAAGATATGTGACAACCACAACCCCACACAGAGGTTTTAGGACCCCATAGGGGCTCTCCCACCCATCTTCTCAAACCCGCTTTGAAAAATGAATATAAATAGTATTTTAAGTGTAACCACATACGAACAGTTAGTTCCCGGCGCTCTTGTGCGTGTCCTCATGCCACGACCGTAAGTCACCCTAGAACATTTCTCCAGGATCCACCCCTGTTTATTTTACTGGCAAATCCAATCTCGACTCCCTCCGTAACGCCAACTCTCATGAAACAAAAGACACTCTGTCAGGTTATCTCCTGCTAACCTCCCCTCTCTCTCTCTTTCTCTCTCTCTCTTTCTATCTTCCCCCCTACCATTTTCTCTTTTCATTTTCCTACAGTGGTAATGAGATGTTTCATTATTTGCATTTCACAGCTTTTAATAGCGAGAGAATTTAGGCTAAGCCCCGGGTTGTCGGAGAGGGAGCCTCCACTGGAGACACGGCTGGCTTCAGGGCCTCTGAGGCAGTGAATAGCCCAGAAATACACTAGGACAGAGGGAAAGAGGGAGGGAAGGAGTGAGAGAAAGATGGAGGACAAAGGCCAGATAGCGTCACGCTGCAAGTGCCTCTGCCAGGTACTGCTTTTAAGGGTTAACAGGTTTGCCTAGCATTAACATTTTCCACTGCCTTTCCATTGGTCAGAGGAAAAAGAGGCTGGTTTGAAGGCATTAGTAAAGGTGATGTGTTATGGGCTGTGATTTTGTGATCATAAAGAGACCAATGAGTGCAGTGTTTCTGTAACGCACAGGCAGGCATTGGCAGCAAACTTTCTGGTGAGGGAGTTTGTCGCAGTCCTTCGAGGTGCAGATGAATGGAAATGTTCACCAGGCGTTCGGGGGAAAGTGTGCCAGAGCGTTACTAAAGAGTAGAGATAAGGCCTTTGTGTGCTTGAGAGTTTGCATGGGAGTACAGATGTCAAAGTTCTTGAGTTTCTATTTCATCACTGGAATGGACAGTTACAGCCACATGCAAACTTTATAGTAAGAGTGTGCGTAATTGTCTTTGCCAGTTTGCCAAATTGTCAAATTGCAATCATACCGGTTCTTCTGCTGTGAGCAGTGAGTCGTATGAATTATGGCAAAAATATGAATTATGTTATAGCAGCTTTGCTTATGAATATTAATTAGCCATGCTGACCCATGCAAACTTTCTTAAGATTGTTTGCTTGATGGCAATTTTTTTTTTCTGCCGTAAAAGTAGAAGGTGCCTCAACTTTGCCTCAGATTATTTGTTACCTCCCACTGTACTCTGTAAATATGTAATTAAATATTTATATTTATTATTGTTGTTTTAAATGTGACAATTCCTTCTATGCTCTAGTGGTAATGTCAACTAAATAAAAAAAATGCAAAAAATACATTATTTTAAGGCAAAAACTGATGGATGAGAGGTATTGATTTTGTCACACTGCCATTATGTAACATCCAAACACCTGAAAAGCTGTTTTATATAATTATTGATATAATGTTTTTATATACAGTTGAAGTCAAACGTTTACATACACCTTGCATTTGCAAAATGGTAATTGTTTTACCAAAATAAGAGGGATCATACAAAATGCATGTTATTTTTTATTTAGTACTGATCTGAATAAGATGTTGCACATAAAAGATGTTTACATATAGTCCACAAGAGAAAATAATAGTTGAATTTATAAAAATGACCCTGTTCAAAAGTTTACATACACTTGATTCTTAATAATGTGTTGTTACCTGAATGATCCACAGCTGTTTTTTTTTTTTTTTGTTTGTTTGTTTGTTTGTTTGGTGATCTGTCCTTTAGAAAAATCCTTTAGGTCCCACAAATTCTTTGGCTTTCCAGCATTTTTGTGTATTTGAACAATTTCCAACAATGACTGTAAACTGTTTAAAAAACTGTTTAAATTTGAAGATCAGGGTACATTTGACTTATTTTGTCTTCTGTGAAACATGTAACTATCTTCTGTAGCTTCTGAAGGGCAGTAAAAAAATATATTTAGCCAAAGTAAGAAAAATTTACATATCTTCATTCTGTTCAAAAGTTTTCACCCCCTGGCTCTTAATGCATCAGGTTTCCTTCTGGAGCATCAGTGAGTGTTTGAACCTTCTGTAATAGTTGCATATGAGTCCCTCAGTTGTCCTCAGTGTGAAAAGATGGACCTCAAAATCATACAGTCATTGGTGGAAAGGGTTCAAATGCACAAAAATGCTGAAAAAACAAAGAATTTGTCAGACCTGAAGGATTTTTCTGAAGAACGGCAGGCAGTTTAACTGTTCAGGACAAACAAGGAACTCATGAACAACTATCACTAAAACAAAAAAACAAAAAACAAGAAAAAACACAGCTGTGGATCATTCAGGTAACAATAGAGTATTAATAAATTCAGCTATCATTTTCTCTTGTGTACTATATGTCTTTTATGTTAAATATCTTATTTAGGTCAGAAATAAATAAAAAACAACATGCATTTTGTATGATCCCTCTTATTTTGGTAAAATAATTAACATTTTGCAGATTCTGCAAGGTGTATGTAAACTTTTGACTTCAACTGTAAATAATGCTATTTTTATATTGATTAATGCTTTTTAAGTAGCTGTAGCTCAAATAATAAAAGAAGGTTATGGGTTTGATTTCCAGCGAATGTAGGAGCTGTTAAAAAAATATTTACTTTGAATGCCAAGGCATTTTGGTTAAAAGCATTGTTAAAGGGAGGACTAGTTCACTCAAAAATGAATTCTGTAATTTAAAAAAACAAAATCTGTAATTAATGATTCACCCTCATGTTGTTTCAAACTCAAAAGACCTTGGTTCATCTTTAGAACACAAATTAAGATATCTTTGATTAAATCCGAGAGCTTTCTGACCCTGCATAGAAAGCAATGCAACTAACAAGTTCAAGACCCAGAAAAGCAGTAAGGACATCATTAAAATAGTCCATGTGATACTATTTGAACGCATGCTTCATGTTACTCTTGTGAACACGCATTAACTACCACGGAAGAGATAAAGTTGTTATTCTCGTAGCTTCGTAAAATTCAGTACTACCTTTCTGGGCCTTGAACGTGTCAGTTGCATTGCTGTCTATGCAGGGTGAGAAAGCTCTCGGATTTCATCAAAAATATCTTAATTTGTATTCCGAAAAGGAACAAAGGTCTATTTGAAATTAAATGAGGGTGAGTAATTAATGACAGAATAGGTTTTTGAATAAACTATCCCTTGAATGTACTTGTGGCTTTTATAAAATGCCTCTATTATTACTTCTATATTATAGATATCAACAATAATTCTAGATGATGAAATGGTGATGTAATAGCTGTTGAGTCCCATGTGAACATGGAGAAGCCACAAGGACAGAACTTGCCATTAGCGTGAGAGGGAATACCTGAAAGTCTCCGCTAAGTTTTAGCTGGCAAGCTCAGGGCAAAGTCTCATTGAGAAGTCTGGAATAGAACCTTGCAGGACCTTAGTTTAGCAGAGAGCATAACAGGACAAGGCCTTGATGTGAACCGGTAAACACTACAGTCTCTCTGTCCCGGTTTCGCACCACTCTCCCGGCACTCTGACCTCTCTAGCTTCTCAGCACGGACTCACCTTCACTGCTCCGGCTTAATGCTCAAGAGGAGGTAAAGGAGGACGTAGGTGAGGGGGGGGGAGAGGTGCTGAGCCGGGTGGAGCTGAGCGGAGGGGTTAAGACTCTCAAAGCCTTTAAGATCCGCTCTTGTCACATTCTCGGTGGTGTGACAGGCTCTTGTCACCTGGGCCAGCTGGAGTCTGGCCTAAAGACAGACACAGAGATAGCGCTGCTCAGTCTATGCAGAGATATAGGGTCAAGTCACAGAGAGAACTTGAGGATTTCGGCTTAACAAATCCAACCTTTAAGTGTTTTTTTGAAACTGTTTTCTATTTGAATACATGTTGAAATGTCAATATTTCTTCAGAATTTTTCAGCATCAATACTCCAGTCTGTAGTGTCACATGATCCTTCAGAAATCATTCTAATATGATGATTTGCTATATAGTCAATATAGTTGTGCGGCTTAATATTTTTGATGGAAACCATAATCCAAAAGTTCTTTGATGAATAGAAATAGAATAGAATAGAAAAAAAAAAAATTCTTTTATGCCATATTATATTATGGATATTATGTAAAGATCATGTTCCTTGAAAATATTTTGTAAAATTCCTATCATAAATATATCCAAACCTAATATGCATTGCTTATAACTTCATTTGGACAACTTTAAAGGTGATTTTCTCAATATTTAGATTTCTCGGCCAAATATTGTCCTATCCTAACAAATCATACATCAATGTACTCAATCTAATCCAATCAATCTTTCAAAAATTTGACCATTATGACTGGTTTTGTTATAAATATTTTTACTATCACTTTTGATCAATTTAATGCATCCCTGCAGAAAAAAATACAAATTTCTTTAAAAAAACATAATTGCACTTTATAACTTTGATTAATTTTATTAGCATATTATATAATTGAACTACATTTTTAATATATTGGTAGTCCTGGATAAAACATTTAAATACTGAAAACAGCACAGAAAGTATCTGAGATTTTGCTGAGCTCTTGCTGCAGTCAAATACACTTCACTGATGCTATTTATCTATTAATCATACTGTACCTAGAACAGATTGTGCCAGAGAACATATCGTAACTCACTTCCATTTAGCTAGTGTTGAGAGTGAAGTAATCAAACTTTGTACTTACTTTGTACTTCTTAATCATTACCATTTGCTATCAGGATTTAAACCTTTATCTTGCATTAAACACTAATACTAATACAGATTTATGTATTTTAAGATATATTTGTGACCCTGGAACACAAAATCAGTCTTAAGTAGCACAGGAATATTTGTAACAATAGGCAAAAATACATTGTATGGGTTAAAATGATAAAAAAAAAAATTATGCCAAAAATCATTAGGAAACTAAGATCAAGTTCCATGAAAATATCTTGTAAATTTCCTACCGTAAATACATCAAAACTTAATTTTTGATTAGTAATATGCATTGCTAAGAACTTTTAAAGGTGATTTTCTCTATATTTTGATTTTTTGTGCACCCTCAGATTACAGATTTTCAAACAGTTGTATCTCAGACTAATTTCAGCCTCAATTTAAAAATGGACACTTATGACTGGTTTTGTGGTCCAGGGTCACTTTTTTTTTTTTTTTTTTACATATAGGAACATTTTATGTTAAGCTGTATATTATAAATAGCTGTCACCATCTAGCATTTATCAGTGCAGTGCATCAAAGCCAAAGTTTCCTTCTCATTTTCTGGAGTCTATTTATATTGCTACCCTAATAGTTATAAATAGTGAGACTAAATGCATCCACCTTTTATCCTAAGCTCATTTATCTCTGTATTTGTCGTAACACTGCATTCTTTTTGAATTTCTTCTAGATGTGTTTAACCAATACGCCAGCATAGTGCCTGTTAACCATATTAAGCAGTGCTTAATTCTCATTTTCTGTTGATTTTGTTTTATTTGGCTAATATTTTAATACCAACACTCCTCGTTTAACGACTCATTTACTTATTTTTTGTCTCGGTCAGACCGCAGTTAAACAGCTGTTGGTTCAGTCAATTAATGATTTTACCACCAGCTGGAAAGCCAATTTAAGGGTACGCTCGTAGCCTTTCCCTAATTAAATTTAGCTGTTTTATGACTTAAAATGCTGCAGCTGAGCTTCATAAAACTTCCATGAACTTTGAAAAAAGTTTTAAACTTTGTATGTTGGCTACTGTTGTAGCATACATACTCTGCTTTGCTTTGAAAAGGCCTGCACTCTTTTTGTTCCACTTTGCCTGTTGCCAGCTCTGTGAAATTGGGGATTAACCCCTCGGATAATGGCCCTGATGTCCAGTCGAGTGGTTTAAAATGACTGGCTGCCTGTGAAACACACTGACGCATACATGACTTACACCCTCTGAGCGCTCGCTGTCTCCTTCTTCCTCCCACCCTTCCTATTTCCGCCACCTCCTCGTATGTCACGACTGTCCTTCCCACCATCATGCGCAGAAACGAAAAGAAAAAGAAAGAAAGATGGCCTTGTTTCCCCCGTCCCCTCTAAGAATATCAGAACCACCTCAACAAAAATAAGGAAGAGCATACATACGTCTCTGCATGGGTGTTTGTGTGGAAGTGTGTGTGTTTGGTTGGCCGGAGGAACCCAGTCACTCCAGATCTGAGTGTTCGCGGGTGACAGGAACTGTAAGCGGTGGTGGCACTCTTTAACACTCTATCCTCGGAGACTTAGGCTGCTCTGGCCTCCATTCTTTGCACATTTCTTCCCTCCAATCCCATTACAGGCCTAACCTTAACCCTACTACTACCACTTCTTACACCTTCTATTTTGGTGCGGACGAAAGCTGGGTTAACTCAGTAACTGCGATGTAAGATAGATAATATCATTGTTGTGCTTCTGGTGCTGAAACATTGATGGATAGTGGTTATCAACCCTTATTAAAGCAATTGCTTCCAATCATGTATAATCATCTGAACAGCACTGTTAGATGATGTAGTTTTTGATGATGTAAGGATTTTTTTTTTTTTTTTTTGTCGAACAATTTCGCTGTAATTGAACACAGTCAGAGAGCTTCATTTAAAGCCATCATCCTACAACATAAAAATTGACCCTATTACATTTTGGTCATGTTGTGAATGACAAATCGCTGCACAATGTTTCATCATTCACATCAAGACTACTTTTCACTATGCAATCAATTTAAGAAGTATAAAATCAAGAAACTAAAAGACCCAATACAGTTGTCAAAAGGTTGCAGAATCTGCTAAATGTTAATTATTTTATCAAAATAAGAGGGATCATAGAAAATGCATGTTGTTGTTTATGTAATACTGACCTGAATAAGATACTTCACATTAAAAAAAGGTGTTTACATATAGTCCACAAGAGAAAATAATAGTTGAATTTATAAAAATATCCCTGTTCAAAAGTTTACATACACTTGATTCTTAATACGGTGTTGTTGCCTTAATGATCCACAGCTGTGTGTTTTTGTTTAGTGATAGTTGTTCATGAATCCCTTGTTTATCCTGAACAGCTGAATGGCATGCTGTTCTTTAGAAAAATCCTTCAGGTCCCACAAATTCTTTGGTTTTCCAGCATTTTTGTGTATTTGACCCTTTCCATCAATGACTGTATGATTTTGAGATCCATCTTTTCACACTGAGGACAACTGAGGGACTCATATGTAACTATTACAGAAGGTTCAAACGCTCACTGATGCTCCAGAAATAAACACTATGTATTAAAGGCAGGGGTAAAAACTTTTGGAATTTGAAGATCAGGGACTTATTTGACTTATTCTGGGAAACATGTAACTATCTTCTGTAGCCTCAGAATGGCAGTACGTAATGAAAAAAAAATATTATATTTAGGCAAAATAAGAAAAAAGTACACCCCCCGGCTCTTAATGCATTGTGTTTCCTTCTGGAGCATCAGTGAGCGTTTGAAGCTTCTGTAATAGTTGCATATGAGTCCCTCAGTTGTCCTCAGTGTGAAAAGATGGATCTCAAAATCATACAGTCATTGGTGGAAAGGGTTCAAATACACAAAAATGCTAGAAAACCAAAGAATTTGTGGGACCTGAAGGATTTTTCTGAAGAACAGCAGGCAGTTTAACTGTTCAGGACAAACAAGGGATTCATGAACAACTATCACTAAAAAAAAAAAACAGCTGTGGATTATTCAGGTGAGAACACAGTATTAAAAATCAAGTGCATGTAAACTTTTGAGTCATTTTTATAAATTCAACTATTATTTTCTCTTGTGGACTATATATAAACATCTTTTATGGGAAATATCTTATTCAGGTCAGTACTAAATAAACAATAACATGCATTTTGTATGATCCCTCTTTTTTTGGTAAAATAATTAACATTTTGCAGATTCTGCAAGGGGGATGTAAACTTTTGACCATTGTCGCTTGCAAAAACAAAATGACGATGCCATTAAGGGCCGGTAATATTATAATAGGATCACTTTGCAAAGGCAATGGGGGACTGAAATCTTATATGTTTGTTATTTTACATGCTTGCAGAAGAAGGGTTACCAAAACAAAGTTACTGGATTGTCCTTTTTCACATTTTTTGGGTTGGTAGATGCACTCGGGGCTCGATTATACCACTTAAACACAGAAAAAGTCCAATTTTGTCACCTTTAAAATTAACTGTTTAATTTGTTGGTTATTGCAATAGGCTTTGAAGGCCATTTTAAAAATGTAACTTCTCAAAGTATTGCTCTTGCATAGCCTTTCCCAAAATATGAAATGTAAAATATGGTCTTTCACCCGCACTTGTACTCGGTATGGTTCACCAAGGTTATGTGAACCTGCTGTCTATTATGCCTTTCTCTTTTTACACTCTTCCTTTTTGTCTAACAAGCTTCAGATGCTCCTAGTTGCAGTGAAGCAGAAAATCTGATTAGTCTGACTGCATTCTGTCTCATTCAGCGTTTAGCCGTGTTACACGTCTGTCAATTGTGTTGTTTATGTTTATTGTTGTTTTGCACTTGATTGCCCAGATTGCCATGTAACTCAGTCGGCCAACGAAGAGATATTAATATTCATTGTTGGTTGCACAGTTGAAGTACTTCTGAATAGTCACATGAAAAGAACTGACTAATTTGGGGTGCGAAGTGCAGTATTTACAGAGCGTATTCCTCATTGTCAGAGAAAAACAAATTGGTCTTAAGGGTTAAAAGAGAAGAGATGAAAAGATTCTCTGATGTTAAAGGGATAGTTCACCCTTACACTCTCAGGGAAAAAAAGGTACAAAAGCAGTCACTAGGGCGGTACACTTACAAAAGGTACTAATTTGCACCATTTAAGCAGTAAAATGTGCCATTTAGGTGCTAATATGCACCTTTAAGGTACTAATGTGCATCCTTCAGGAATAAATAAGGTACAAAGATATACAAGTTGAATAGGTATCAGCTTTTGGACCATTTTTCTGAGAGGGTACTGTATGTTGTTCAAAAGCAAACAAAAATTGGTTTATATTGGTTTGTTCTGAAGCCATATCATTTGTGTGAGAAAAAGTGTGTCACATTTTTAGCTGAACTAACCCTTTAAATCACCCACATTGTTCAGTTGTTGTCTTTAGTATGAGTCGAACGACTGCATTATAGGCAGTCAAATCAAAAAGCCTTGAGCGAAGCAGTTGGGGGCTAACTTAAAACTATTAAAAAGAAAAAAAAAGTCACTTGTCACTGTCATTCTCTTCTTCTTTCAGTCTTCCAAGTAAGGTGTATTTGTACAAGTGGACATGGGAGAGGCAGAGGATTGATTTGATCTTACAAGCCATCAGGTTGAGAGGAACTTTCCTAAACATGACCTGAAGTGTGCCGGCCCCGCAGCAAACGCTGCTGTCACTATAGTGAACGGGAGCTGTCACGCTGCGCTCGGGCCGATGCGAGCTGACAGCCTGAACGCTCACAAAACAAATCATGGCCCCATTTGGTAACACTCCACGTCCCTGCGATTTAGCCCCAACCAGGATGGCTTCTGTGCTGCTCATAGAGGATGCTAGTGGGGAAGTGAAGCCTATTTGGGGATATCTGTGTTTGTGTGAATATGTAGGTGCATGTTCATGTAGGAAGTTACGTCTCAGTGAGTGTCCGTGAAATCATGGATAGTGAGAGATATAGTTCAGACATCTACTTATAAATCAGTCTAAAATTCAAAGAAAAAGTAAACCAATAAATTGCATTTTTTTTATAATTTTTACAGCATATTTTAGTGACCATTAAAGGGATAGTTCACTTAGAAATGAACATTTGCAGAAAATGTACTCACCCTCAGGCTATCCAAAATGTAAATGAGTTTGTTTCTTCATCAGAACAGATTTGGAGAAATTTACCATTACATCATTTGCTCACCAGTGGATCCTCTGCAGTGAATGGGTGCCGTCAGAATGAGAGTCCAAACAGCTGATAAAAACATCATAAATAATCCACACCACTCCTGTTCATCAGTTACCATCTTGTGAAGTGAAAAGTTGCATGTTTGTAAGAAACAAATCTATCATTAAGGAGTTTGGACTCTTATTTTGACAGCACCCATTCACTGCAACGGCACCCATTCAATGCTATATTAGGTATCCTAAGTTTTTAGCGATTGTATGTTCAGACACGTTCAAGTAGAAAGCAAGTATTGATTACATGGATATGCCAGTAGGTGGCAACAAGCCTTTTTGAGCGAGTCATTGAATCGTTTACTCAACCAATTGACCCTTCGCAAAAACCCGCCTCCCTTAGTTACTATTGCTATGTCTGTCAAACAATGCTGCTTTAGCAATATACATTATGTTCTCACACAGTGAAAAATACGTCAAAGAGCAAAGAGAAAACAACACGTTGACAGACAAGACAAAGCAAGTTTTTTTCTGGTATGAAACAAGGTCTCAGCTTTAGAATTTTGTCATTTTTTAAAGAAATTCAAACAATAAATACTGTTTTGTGGCTCTTTAATTTGTTGTGACAGATCACTGTATTGCCTCATTACCTCATTAGTTTGAATATCTGCTGAGGAAAGCGTTATCTTTGTCGTAACGTCAATATCCTTTCATCTGTTAAGGGCAGTGTTGCCAACTTTTCTCAATGGAAAGTAGCTAAACCCCGCTTGAAAAGTCGCCAAATGTCGCTAAATGACGTCATACGCTCATTAGCATATTCATGACGTCAGTACGTCGTATTGTCTTCCGTCTCTGTGCTCACATACTGCTATTTAATGCCGCCAAATTCAATAAAACTGTTTTCATTTATATATTTCATAAATATATTGATATATTTTATGGTTTCTTTTGTCAGACAACGGGGTAAATATGAAATAGTGACTGAAACGTGGCCCATTAGGACTACATAACCAGCTCTCGAACATATTCATCTACACTAAAATCGTGATTCATAATCACGACATTGTCTAATGAAATCAAATACACATACAATTAAGACAATGGCTGTGCTGTGATTTCGGCTATACTTTTATGTAAAATAGAGTTATAAGCATCAGAATATCTTTTTTGTCTGAAAGTGCTGCTCACTGAACAGAACAGACGCAGATAGAGAGAGAGGGAGAGCGCGCGCGCACTGGGAAAGCACGACTTCGCGCTCGCGCGGCAGTACCAGAGAGTCTCATAAACGAAATAATGTTTGTCCAAGAAGTCGCTAGATTTGTCGCTAGGCGCTTTTTCGAAAAAAAGTCGCTAGGGGGGTCTGAAAAGTCGCTAAATCTAGCGACAAAGTCGCCAAGTTGGCAACACTGATTTTGCTGCTCAGTGCATTTGTTTGCTGCGTCAAGCTGTTGTTGAAACTAAAAAATAACTTCCGTTTAAGTTATAGCGCTAACTTTTCAGTATAAAAGTCTTTACTGCTGACTCATAAAAACAGTCTTTTGTTGTGGAACAATGTTACTAAAATCGCCATCACAAACACTGTTTCTCAATACTAAACACTTACTAAATACTACTATTATTTTATATAAAATATTATTAAATAATAATTATTAAACAAACAACAACAGTCATCATAAAAGTTGCTAGGCAATTCAGTCAAACGTACAAAGACAGCACTCTAATATACAGCATACGATTTATATAAACCAGAAAGAACTGTTGTATAAAACTTAATGTTACATTTTTGTGTATTAAATTGCTGTATAAAAGAAATATTGTTGCTTGTTACTCCAACTTCTTAGAAACTGCTCAAACCATCATTGCTAGTTTGAATATAACATTATTCAATTGGAAACCTGGACACACAGAATCTGAGGCTTTTTTCTACGTTTTTTGTAACACTTTTAGCGGAAATCTGTCGAATTGTGTGAAATAGATTTGGGTAAATGGTAAAAAAACTGTTAAATGGAGCTGAGAGTACTTCACTGTTAGGATAGCCGACAACATGATCAAATTATCCCAAATATTTAATAAACAAAAACACTATTCTGTGAGAACCTGCAGAGTTCTGCGGGCCTTGCAATCAGAAACTAGATGCTTCATTTTAAGGTTTCCAATTTCGTGTGCCAATAGTTAAGTAGTATGACTATTGACAGTCCCTGACATTGCCGCTAACCTCTTATGCATTTAGAAGAATCTTAAGATTGATATTAAATCAAGTGAGGAATTGCATTTTCATGGAGCACAGCATCAAAATCTAGAAATTCTCTTACTCATAACTGAAAACCTGCCTTCATAAAAGACGCCTACCAGCATAAAACCTGACAGAAGAAATTGACCATAGCTTTGAGTTGTTATTACTGAGGTCTTCTATCTCCGTAAAAAGTCATTTAAGCACTAAATGTCACTAAAATGCCATTCTGAAGCAGGTGACATGCATTGGCCAGCTCTGATGGCTTGAGGCTGATTGTCTGCTGGGCTACAGCCATCACCTTTCCTCGCTAAAAATGAATTATCTGTTTGGCAGCTCCATTTTCCACTTTATTATTCAACTAACTCACAAAATGGTAATTAAATGAAACAATTTAGTAACAAAAAAGAGAAAAGTGAGAAGAGGAGAGGCGATGATTGTGTTAAAGTGCTTTACACACTCACTGGGTGATTTTATTTGGCAGCTAATAAAGCGAACAGAGAAAAACATCATGATTAAAGGGTTGAACAGTGAACACCTGAGCATCTCTGCTATAATCATTAAGATAGAGAGATGGGGGAGGAGAGCTAGACGTGGCAAAGCATTGTTCTTCAGTGTGCAGGAAAATGAGAGAAACTATAAACGCAAAACACACTCAGATGCAAAGAGGGGGAGCATAGGGGAAAATATCACAAATAAATGGTCAGAAGCTTATTTTAAGACCTTTTCTTAACTGCACATTTCTTAACTCGTTCAGAATTCTCAGTAGTCTTTAGTAATGCAAATAAAGGAATCCCATTCTCATTATTGCAATGCAATAAAAAAACAAACAAATTAAAATTGTAAAGTATATTTTCTGTGTATACATGGTCGTATTTGTTGCTTTAAGATGACTTATAATCACTGTGTCCAGACAGGATGATTTACATTTACTTTATTAATCTGGACCTCCTGCTCAGCCATTTGCTGTGTTTGGATTGGCATAATAACATTAATGTTTTATTTCTGCAGTATGTAGTATGTATACTCTGCATACTGTATCCCACAAGTTAGTAGACAAAGCTATTCTCTCTGTATGCATGAACTCATGGTCTGTTTTTTGCATCTACTGCAACTGTACTAACCAGGGTTTGTGTGTTGTATGTTGTCCTTCTCCAGACTCTGTTCAGGAGAAGCAGCCACCCGTTAGTCCAATGAATAACCGGAAGGAAGACATGGAGATCACGTCGCACTACCGGCAGCTCCTGCGGGAGTTGAACGAGCAGCGGCAGCACGGCATCCTGTGCGACGTGTGTGTGATCGTGGAGGGCAAGATCTTCAAAGCGCACAAGAACGTGTTGCTGGGCAGCAGCCGCTACTTCAAGACACTTTACTGCCAGGTGAAGAAGGGCTCAGAGCAGCAGGCCACCATCACGCACTTGGACATTGTCACAGCCCAAGGCTTCAAGACCATCCTTGACTTCATGTACTCCGCCCACTTGGCGCTCACAAGCAAGAATGTGATTGAAGTGATGTCGGCCGCCAGCTACTTGCAGATGACCGACATAGTGCAGGCGTGTCACGGCTTCATCAAGGCAGCGCTAGACATTAGCATTCGCTCCGAGCTCGCAGACGAACTAGTGGATATTGAGATGGGCAACGTGGTGAGCTCTATGGGAGGCGGGAATGGGCCAGGTGTGGGCGGAGCCTCGGAGGCACTGGCGTCCATGATCTCAGCTCGCAGCTCCTCGCCGTGGTTGGCCAGACGCACCAGCCCAGCAAACTCATCTGGAGACTCAGCCATCGCTAGCTGCCACGAAGGTGGTAGCAACTACGGCAAAGAGGACCAGGAACCCAAAAGCCATGAGAGCCAAGAGGATGCTTGTTTGCAGCCCTTGTGGCCTGCTGATTACCGTTCTGTCCAGGTCAAAGAGGAGCAGGTCTCCCCCTCCAATCTGCAAGATGGGGCTGGCCGAGGGGCACAAGGCACGCCTGGAGAGCCAGGTGGACGAGGAGAGGGGGGCTGGCAACCCCCTGGCTCGGGCCGCAGGAAGAATCGTAAGAACAAGGACACGGTCAGGCACATAACCCAACAGAATGAAGGGGACAGTCGGACGGCATCACCGCTACCATCCATGCTGTCCAATCCTGGCTGGAGCTACGGCAACCAAGACATTTCAGGTAGGATTACTGTGTTGGTTTGCTTAATTGCTTCCTTTAGAGCAGGGATGGCAGCTTTGGTTCTGGAGGGTCACTGTCCTGCAGAGTTTAGCTTCAACCCTAATCAAACACACCTGAACAAGCCTTCAAGATCTCTAGAAAGCTTCAGGCAGGTGTGTTTGATTAGGCTTGGAGTTAAACTCTGCAGGAGAGTGACCCTCCAGAATCTAAGTTGCTCATCCCTGCTTTATCATATCACATTATGTAACTGCAAAATATTTTACGCCATCAGTGAGCCGACTGTTGACCTTTCCTCAAAAGTTTTGGTCTTGCAGAAGGGACCGTATATGCATACTTCCCTACTATAAAGGGTTTTCACGTCTTCAATTGGTCATATTAGCAGCAATAAAATGTAAACAATGCCACTAAACCGAACAAAACTCACGTTTTGTGGATTACTGCTACTGAAAATGGTCAATTATTACTAATTACTGTACTAATTGGTCGGAGGAATGGGCAACTCTAGTCATGGAGGGCCACTGTCCTGCAGAGTTAAACTCCATCCCTGATCAAGCACTAGTAATCTTTAAGACTTTGGTTAGATATTCCAACTATATTCAATTTTGTGATTGAGCGAGACAGTGCCACCCCCAGGACCAGAGTTGTCCATCCCTGTTATATTTTTTGTACTATAAATTGCATGAGATAAGTTGCATCTCCAAATTATGGTATTCATAAAACAGTAGGCGAAATGTACCCAGATGACCTACTACTTCCAATCGACACTTTACTGTCCCATGAGGCTATAGTAGAGGAGTTGTAAATGGCAGTGAAGAGATACCTCTGATGTCGTAGGTGGTGGATGTAGTATATCCAGATTACATTCATACTACCAGGGCTGTCCTCGACTGAAGATTTTTCTGACTAGTTCATTTTAAGCATTAGTTGACTAATCGCACGTTTATTAATAAACCACTTAAAACATAATAATGAGTTTTTAATTGCTTACATAGCCTAGTAAGCGCTCACACGCACGCATTAATCTTACCACAGCACATCGGCAAAAGTAATGATTCTGAATGTGTTAGGGAAAAACAGTAAATTGGCTGGATTAACATTTTAATAATTTATTGTATTTTCTTTTTTTCGGTTTAAGAGATGAAGTTGACAACGCTGATTTGTAATCTCTGCAGTACTGGATGCGCCTGTATGCATGTTTCATATGGATTACACTATCTGAGAATATTTGTTTTCCATTTAGTTTATTTAAAAGTAGACATTTTGCTCTCTGTAGATATATTTTTCATGTCTGTAAGGCAAGTATACACTTAGTTTCGGTTAATTTCTTTTTTCTTGATGCGCTCAAATTCACAGAGACCGAGACAGCAGAAAGCGTATCCTGTTTGGTTTCATTGTTTTACAAAAGCGCAACGTTTCGTTGTTATTTAAGTGCACACAAATAAACGTAGAGTCTTAACAGATTCAAAAGATGTATTACTCTTATCTGTATGACCAAAAATGACGGAGTATTTTAAGAGCAAGTGACTGCACTGGCGCCTCAATCTGTAATGTAGTGAATGCGCTACTATTTAGTTTCCGCACTTGAATAGCGCACATTTTTCTAGGTTAACATTAGATTTGAGCGGTCTTAAAGTTGCTGCTACTTACATGCTTCATGATAAGCCATATTTGAGGTCGATGAATGATAGCCGATGAATGATGTACTGTTACCACATAGACCAGCCGTTAACAATCTGTCCATCACGGACTGCATGACTTTGGATCCTGTGGATTTTTTATTATTATTAAAGGAAGTGAAGTGGGAGAGAGAAAGAGGGGGGTCCTCAAGCCGGGACTCAAACTCGGGATGCCTGTAACGCAACGGCGTTGTATGTCGGCACACTGCCCACTAGGCTATTGGCGCTGATGTCACAAAGTTTGTTTCTCATTTTAGTACCTACTCAGATTGTATGTGAGCACTGCCTCGTGGATCTCGCGGGAGTCAGATCTTCTGGAATACTTTGCCACCGTGTTTGATTGTATAATTCAAACCTAGATAGAAATAGAACTCTGATGAAGTTGAAAATTATTGTTGTAACACTAATAGTATAGCAGCATGACAAACTACAGATTGAGGTGGGGAATTTGGGGTTGAAAAAACTCATTTCCTCATTAACATCGGCAAGACACATGGGACGCGAGGCAGCCTCATCAACCTAAAAACAAAATCCGTGCTGAGGAACAGATCGCGCTAGCAAGCGGGGATGAGGCCCTACCTGTCTCGGATACTGTTGCTTATAGGTATGTAGATCATTAAAAGTGTGGCAGCTCTAATCTCTGGTGAATTTGTGCAGGCCGTCTGTGAAATGGGCACACACACACTTTAAGAAAACAGGATAATTGAATTGACCTTGGTGGCGGTATGAGGATTAAATTGTATGTGTGTGTGCGAGTGTGTTGGGATGGGGGGTGCCCCAAGGTCTTCTGAAGTGTGGAGAAGAAGGGATAAAGTGAAGGAGAGAGGGAGGGGAATACGCGGAGATCTGCATCAGCTTAGCGCGAGTTTACCTACTTAACTCTCGAGGCACTCTCTCATCCTCTCTGTTTGCCAGCCCTGCTACCTGCGGCTCCAACAGAAATAACTGCACTCGCTGACCCAACCCCACAGATCAAATATCAAGTGCAGGACTCCACACATCTAAGTACACACCGGCTCACTGTACTGCGTACACACACACATGCTCGCAAAAGTCACGCCCGGTCCTTTGTGTGCAACACAAACAGTACACATTTATATTCCTCACGCATTGGCCCCCATAAGCCAAACTAATATGCTAGTCAAGCTTTTGAGGTCAATTTAATTACGCTCTAAATGGAATCGAAACATTTTCAAATCTAAAATCATCCCTCTTAACCGTGTGTAAATCTCAGTCCGCTAAGGACTTGCAAAATGCCAAATTGCTTTGGATGTCATTTGATAATATGGGCCGGTGCTCGGTGAAGATGAGAATGTTGCTTGGTACACAACACAGGCTCAGGCTTGGACAAGTCGGATCAGGGTGAGAGAAAGAGGACATGTTGTGAAAACCCTCATGCCCTGCTTTGGGTTTTGGACTCGGCTGTAGTTTTCCTACTGAATTGGTGGATTCTTGAGGAGTTAAAGACAGGAGGTTTGTCCAAAACCTTTTTCAACCTTTTGCATATTTTATCACCCACATGTGAGCATTGCTAAATCTTATTAGAACATAGAATAGAAGCTTAGAGCTTAAGTAATTAGTAGGACTCTATAAATGCCTTCACAAGTGATTTCTTCCTCCATGCACTTCGTCTCCATGTTGAGGTCCTGTCACCAGGTAGAGCTTTCTCAGATTTGGTTAAAGGGCGCAGGAAGTGTCTAGTTGCAGGGCTAATGGTTAAGGGTGCCGCTTGCTGACAGCACTAAATGGGATCCCAGGATGCTGATGTCCGACTTGAATTGTGCACAGACTAATGGTTTTAAGAAGCTTGTAATTGGTGGTTGGCATGTTTATAGAACTGTGTATCTAAATTACCATGCTTCTGGTATGAAGTTCTGGCTAGCAGCAGGATATTTCTCAACCTGCACTTTGTAAAGTGTGTGTGTGTGTGTGTGTGTGTGTGTGTGTGTGAGAGAGAGAGAAAGTATATGGTTTTTAACATGATTAGTCAGCCAAGACCAAAAAGACAGTCAGGCTACTGTCTAAAGCTTCTAGCTGTTTCTCACGTCTGTTAAAATATGATCCTAATCATTCTATTAATACAGTTTTTTGCATGATTGTTGTAAGACAAGAGACAGATCATGCTATAGGGATTCTTTGCACACCAGCTATTCTTTGTACAAGCTATTCTTTCCTTAAGTTTCACTGCGCCCTTGTTCGTCTTGCTGACCACTGACAAACACGAGGCATCAAGCCATCACAGTTCTAGAGAAGCGATGTGAGGTCACACTGGATGTCTAGCAGATGTTTGCAGGTGTTGAAAATGTTTGCAGAAGATGCAGGCGTTACAATGGGCATGTGTCCTGCAGATTCTTAAGGGAAAACATCACAGTATTACAATCTGTATGTTTTCTGCTCAGTTTAAATGAGATCTACACTTCTACATGTCAGACCAGAATATGATAGGTGATTTTTTTTTTAGATTATATTAACATCTGTTTTATTTTTTTTCCAAATTATGTGTTTTCTATCAAAATCGTTCTGCATTCTATTTATTTTATTTTATGTTTAATGCATTTTTTTTGCGACACTGTTCCAAATCACGCTTTGATTAAAGGATTACTTCACTTTCAGAATGAAAATTTGGTGATAATGTACTCACCCCCTTGTCATCCAAGATGTTCATGTCTTTCTTTTTTTAGTCGAGAAGAAATTAAGGTTTTTGATGAAAACATTCTTGAATATTTCTCTTCCCGTTGATCCCCATTTTACTTCAGTGGGGATGAAGATCCAAATTTCAGTGCAGCTTCAAAGAACTCTACACGATCCCAGCTGAGGAATAAGGGTCTTATCTAGCGTCATTTTCTAATTTAAAAAAAAAAAATCTTCTCCAACTTCAGAATTCTCAGAAATCATTGTTTTACCTTATTTTGTAAGGAACGTTTGACTTCATTTGCACGTTCACTTTTTAAACACTTAAAGCTGCAATGAAACTTAATTTCTTTTCGACTGAAGAAAGAAAAACATGAACATCTTGGATGAAATGGGGGTGAGTAAATTTTCATAAATGTTTTATTCTGAAAGTGAACTAATCCTTTAAGTGTACAAAGCCCAACTTTTCAATGTATTCATCCAAATTCCATGACATTCCACGTTATACTGAAAATTACGTTTTTGTGACTGGTTTCCGCAGTTAGATAACATTAGATAACTTGCTTATAGGCCTACTAGAAACATACTCAACGCAAGTACACATAGAAAGATGCATTTAGCCAGGACAGGAACAATGGGGCCGTGGAGTTACCCTTAAACCAGGGTTGCCAGGTTTTCACAACAAAACCCAGCCAATTACTACTCAAAATTAGCCCAATGACATTTCGAGGGGGTCCCCCAGTAAAAACTGCATTCAGTGGGGTAAATTAAACATGTTTTGGGGCATTCCAGGGGCATAAACATCACATTATTGTGGTCGCTTCAACCCCCAGACATTAAAAACAACCCGTGGCAACTGTATTAAAGTACCCCAATTGCACGGGAAAAACGCAGACTTGGCAACACTTCCTCAAATGTCAAATGTAAAAATTTACAGATAATTTACTCACTCCCTTGTCATCCAATAGTTAATGTCTTTCTTTCTTCAGTTGTAAAGTAAAAAAAATCTGGATTTTTCTCCATATAGAGGACTTCAACGGTGCCCGCAAATTTGAGCTTCCAAAATGCAGTTTAAATGCAGCTTCAAAGGGATCTAAACGGTCCCAGCCAAGGAAGAAGGGTCTTATCTAGCAAAACAATTGGTTAATTTGTAAAATTAATTTACAATTTATATACTTTTTAACCTCAAATGCTCATCTTGGCTAGCTCTGCGTAAACTGTGAATTCCGGTTCATGATAGTTAGGGTATGTCGAAAAACTCCCATCTCATTTTCTCCTCCAACTTCAAAATCGTCCTTCATCGCTACAGAAGTACCGACCCAGTTTTTACAAAGTAAATGCGCAAGGAGGGTCAAACACACTTTACAAAAAAAAAGTAAAACAGCGGTGTACGGCTATTTTAAAGGTGGAGAAGAAAAAGCGATTGGAGTTTTTCGACATACCCTAACTGTCATGAACTGGAATACACAGAGTTGACGCAGAGCTAGACAAGATGGGAATTTGAGGTTAAAAAGTATATAAATTGTAATTTTTGCTAGATAAGACCCTTCTTCCTCGTTTAGAGCCATTTGAAGCTGCGTTTAAACTGCATTTTGGAAGTTCAAACTCGTGGGCACCATAGAAGTCCACTATATGGAGAACATTCCTGAAATTTTCTCCTCAAAAAACATCATTTCTTTACGACTGAAGAAAGAAAGGGGGTGAGTAAATCATCTGTAAATTTTTGTTCTGGAAGTGATCTTCTCCTTTAAAATGGATGTTTTATTTACATAGCTAGAATGTAGTATAGCTAGTACAACAGAAAAAGTCTCTTCAAACTTTTTCTCCGACAGTAATTCAGTTAAAAGATAAATGACTACCGGAGAAGTGTTTCCGCTCAGATCTGCTAGTATTGCCCCATGCCCCATGCTTATATTCTTAGGTATTGCTTTCTATATGAAATGGACAACACACTCCCATTGCAGTTAAAAACTTTTACATATTGGCAAATTGGTATCTAATTGGTAGTATGAACTTCTGTGAACAATCTGCTCACGTAATTCAAACATTGTGTAAATTCATACATACATCAAATAGTTACGTTTTCTCTTTAGACCACTTTTTTATGCTTTCATGTCTTTGTGTAAAGTCTATTTAAACAGCCTGGCTCTACAGCAAAGTGTATGTGAGAGGAGCAGCGCTGTTATCAAAGATGCCTGTGTTTGTTTCTTTGTTGTCATATGGTGCTCATCTTTCTTTTCATCATCCTACACTTATTTGTTGTATTAATAGTAGCCATATCAGTTTGTCCGCACCCATCTACATGTGCTATGATTTCATTACTCATCGTCTGGAGTGTGTGTACAAGCTCAGCACTCTTCCGAAAGTCAGACCACACTTTTAAATGAGCAGCCACACTCTTCACTTTCAAACAAGCCCGCAATGTCTGTTATACAGACCTGAGTCACAGCTCTCCGCCTCATAGACCCTTAAAACAACGCTAGTTATTTTATCAGTACTCTTTCTAGAGTCTGTGTTTGATGCTAGAGGCTTCTACAGTAGGCATTAGCATTAGCATTGACTCTCGCTTTTCAGGTCATAAAACTACCACCAAAGAGTGACATTTCGAAAGGAAATTTACCCAGCGCGTCTCTGATGCGATGCTATGGTATCTGTGTGAAAGTGTCGTGTTAGTTTGAGTGCTTTTCATGTTTCAGGTTTACTCCCTGATGAAGAGGGGGGTTTCTGTGGTTAGCTGTGGCTGTGAACTTCACGCTGTCATCAGGGGGATTTTTGAGGCTGGTCAGGAAATGGTCACTGATATTTTATTTTAGATGATTTGTTTAAGAGCAAGGTTATCGCTTGATCAGACAGAGACTAGGAAAATAAGAAGATCACTTTGGCCTTCCCCTTTCCGCAGCATAAGACGAGACAAAAATCCCATATTTAGATCATTCACACATCCATAAGGGTTTTTCAAAAGTTGTGCTGTTGACGTGTTGTTCTGTTTTTGAGTTGCGAATCTTTATCAGAAGGGAAGTGTGTGTTTTCTTAGGTATCTGTGTTTATTTGTGTACAGATGCATATGTATATGTGACGACTGAGTGCTTGTATGTGATTTCAGAGTGCATATGTGAAGAATGGCCTGCATAGACACATGCACGCAGATGATACGGAAGTGCTTGACATGTATAAACAGTGTGGAAATATTTAGCAAGTGTTGTGTGTTTAATAGAGCAGTCTATGGCGTAACTTTGCACTTGTCTCAGTGAGCAGCTGACATGTTCACAGCAGAGCACATCTAATCTAATCCTGTTCATCAGAGCAAACACACACATACACATACACATGAACTTCAGCTCAGCCTCAACACATCACATCTGTTTACTCTCCTCTGAGAGTTTAACCTCTGGCCTCTCACCCACTGCTTTACAAACACTCATGCTTTCATTCACTTATTCATGCCTTCACTGCTCAGTTGGTCCTTTACTAAGCCTACTAATTCATTTATTCACTTACTACTTAATTTACTCACTGACTCATTTATTCATCTATTCTCTGACTCATTCATTCATTCATTCACTGATTTATCTATTCTTGCTAACTCATTCATTCACTCATTTCTTTACTCATTCATTTGTTCGGTTTCTGACTCATTCATCCATTCACTGACTCATTCACTCATTCATTCACTCACTCACTAACAAATGAATTTATTCACTGACTTATTCATTCATCATGACTCATTCATTCACTCACTCACTCACTGGCTAACTATATAATTTGCTCCCTTATTCGTTTATTCACTCTCAGATTTATTTATTCACTCATTCACTGACTCATTCACTCATGACTGATTTATTTGTTCAGTCACTGACTCATTCATTCATCCATTCTCTGGCTCATTCACTCATTCATTCACTGATTTGTTCATTCAGTCATTCACTCGCTAATAAATTCAATCACTCATTCATTTATTATGACTCATTCATTCATCCATCCATTCTTTGACTCATTCATTCACTGGGTTACTCATGAGTTTGCTCCCATTTGTTCATGCACTCACAAATGTATTTATTAACTCACTGACTCCTTCACTCATGTCTCATTTAATTGTTTATTTACTGACTCATTCGTTCATGCATTCACTGACTCATTCACTCATTCATTCAGTCATTTACTCACTAACAAATTAAATCATTTACTCACTCTTTCATGCAATCCCTAATTTATGTACACTCACTGACTCATTCATTCTGACTCATTCATTTAGTCACTCACTCACTCACTCACTCACTCACTAATTCTTTCACTCACTAATTTATTTACTTACATATCCATACATTCATTCACTGACTCATTCATTCTTGCTAACTCATTCACTCATTTATTTATTTACTCACTCACTTATTCCTCATTTATTTGTTCAGTTTTCATTCACTGACTCGTTCACTCATTTGTTTACTCACTAGCAAACTAATTTATTCGCTGACTTATTCATTCATTATGACTCATTCATTCACTCACTCACTCACTGGTTTTATATATAATTTGCTCCCTTATTCATACATTCACTCACTCACTCACTCACTCACTCACTCACTCACTCACAAATGTATTTATTCACTTACTGATTTATTAACTCATTCCTCATTCATGTGTTCAGTTAATCACTTCTTCACTCATTCATTCACTGACTTGTTTTTCAGTCATTCACTCACTAATAAATTTATTTATTTACTGACTCATTCATTTATTATTACTCATTCATTCATTCACTCGCTCACTGGCTTACTCATTAATTTGCTACCTTATTCACTCAATAACTCACAAATGTATTTATTCACTCACTCACTGACTCATTCACTCATGCCTCATTCATTTGTTTAGTTACTGACTTATCCATTCACTGTCTTGTTCATTCAGTCATTCACTCACTTTACTGCAATTCATTTATTCACTCACTTATGCATTATGACTCGTTCATTCACTCGCTCACTGGCTTAGTCATTAGTTTAGCTCCCTTGTTCGTTCATTCACTCACAAATGTATTTATTCACTCACTGACTCTTTCACTCATGTCTCATTTAATTTAGTTACTGACTCTTTAGTTCATCCATTCACTGAATCATTCACTCACTCATTCATTTAGTCATTCACCCACTAACAAATTCATTCATTCACTCACTCATCATTCACTCCCTAATTAATTTATTCACTCGCTGAATTACTCATTCATTCAGTCATTCACTCACTCACTAATTTATTTACTTATTCATTAACTTGCTAACTCATTCATCCACTCATTTATTTATTTACTTATTCACTTATTCCTTATTCATTTGTTCAGTTACTGACTCATTCATCCATTCACTGACTCGTTCACTCATTCATTCACTCACTCACTCACTCACAAATATATTTATTCACTTACTGACTCATTCATGAAATGACTTCTTTCAGTCATTCACTCACTCACTAACAAATGTATTCATTTACTGATCATTCATTATGACTCATTCATTCACTCACTCACTCACTCACTAGCTTACTCATTAATTTGCTACCTTATTCACTCATTAACTCACAAATGTATTTATTCACTCACTCACTGACTCATTCAGTCATTCACTCACTAATTTATTTATTCACTCACTCATGCATCATTTTTTTCACTTACTGATTCATTCATTCTTTCTGTCTCATTATTCACTCACTCTCTGGTTAACTGATTATTTTGCTCCATTATTCACTCACTCACTCACTCACTCACTCACTCACTCACTCACTCACTCACTCACTCACTCACTCACTCACTCACTCACTCACTTATTCCCTAACTTCCTTCCTTCCTTCATTTATTCATTTAATGACTCACCTACTCTCTCACTCACTCACTCACTCACTCACTCACTCACTCACTCACTCACTCACTTGTTCATTCATTAATTTAGGCACCCTCCATTCATTCATTCATTCACTGACTAACTCATTCACTCAGTCACACACTCAGTCCTTCATTCATTCATTATTCACATAATGTCCTTCGATAGTGTCGTCATCCTTCTCTCAGCCCTGTGTCTTTCCTAGCTCGTCAGATCTATCTCTCTGTTTTTACACTCGCTCTCACTTCTCTCTCTCTGGGTCTCTATAGTCAAAAGGTGTGCGCTTGAAATAATGAGAGTGAGGCCCCTTTAACCCCCATCCTCTTACCACTCTCCCCATAGTATTTACACCTCATTAAACCTGAAATAGCTTTAATATTTAAAACATCGTGAACAGATCTCAACCCTCCCACCCTGAACACCTCTGGATTTTTCCCCTCCCTCGCCGCTTTCTCCCAGTTTAATAATCTACTTTCATATTTCCTTCCTCTCCATTAAAACCAAAATAGATTTCATATTTCACAAGTTGAACTTTTACTTTTTCCTTCTAGCTCTCTGTCCCTCATCTGTTCCGTTTTCCTCCCTCTCGGTCCCTTGTCCGACATGCCTCCCTATTTTCTTTTGATTGAGACTCACCATCCCACCAGATGACCTTCACAGTTCTTCACACTCTCTTTCTTTCTCTTGTTTCTCTGTTGCTTTCTCTTTCCCTCTGTCTCCCCCATGGCATTCTGGGTTGCCCCTCAATGTAGCTGAATGCTTGTTTGTTCTGGGGTAAGGCGTCATGTCGGACTGTCAGACAGAGTTCTTGTGTTCCGCCTCGCTCTATGCCATTCTCTCGCCTCGCTTTTCAGTCTCCCTCTGTCTCTTTCCTTACTAGAACAAGTTTCTTCAACTACAATAAGGTGAACCAGGCCTCATAATTAGGTATTAATTAGTCATTATGTAGAATCTTTAAAGTTTGGTTTGTTTGATTGTCTTTTGTGCTTTAGTTTGAACAGCCATGAAAATAGTTGCAAAAATAAGATTTATTATTTATACATCTATACATCCATTTTTAAAACCCTATTGTTCATTTGGGAGTCAGACTTGTGTTGTTTGTGGTCAAAAGTGACCAAACATCTGAAATTGTACTTTTTTTTCAGTAAAATCAGTATAATATATTTTAATACTTTTTTATTTTGAGAGAATTTCATGGTACTAACTAATATTTCTGCAATCATTATGATCAAATTCTAAGATTTTTATGTTACTTTGAAATTATGACAGTATTAATGTTAAAATAGAGACAATGCCTCTAAAATAGGGATGCACCGAAATGAAAATTCTCGGCCGAAGCTGAACAAAATTAAACACTGGGCCATAGGCCGATTACCGAACATGGTTTTTTGTGTTTTTTCCCCCATGCATTTAGCCAATTTTTTAACCATTGCATAAATTAAATAGCCAAAATGTGCTTTTTACAGTTTTGTCTTGCTTTTCAAAAAAAGTGGTTCTAAACTGTTTCTCGCTGTCGGTGCTTGTAATGATTTTTGCGTCATTGTCGGACAGTTTTAAATGCTTCCACACTGCTGACATGTTTGCTGCATTAGTGCATGCCTCTATTTGATCGCGTCATGTCATTGTTCGGTATAATTTATTCTGCCTTTTCGCTTATTCGGCCTAACACCAAAAGAGCTTTTTTTTGCTATTTTCAGCCAAACTATTTCGGTTGCCGAACATTCGCTGCATCCCTACTTTAAAATCTAATTTTTGAAGTCAGATTAGTGCTATCTGGTCGGAGAAAAAAAAGAAAACTACAATTCCATGGTTTAGCCAATAGATTCATATATAGCTCTATATAAAAGGCTTATAAATTCTCTAGTTGTCTTTAGACATAATTACTTATTTTTATTAAGCTGTGGATTTGAATATACATTTAGACATTCTCAAAGACAACTTTTTGTGTAGGATTAGATTTTTTTTTTTTTTAATTTTAGTTTGAAATGTCAGTTTTTGCATTAATTCTACTACAGTCAAACCTGAACACAGAGAAAGACATTTTGTTACACGTTTCTATTTTGCACTTTTAGAGTGTCACCCGTCATTGCTGTACACTCTTTTTCTGCATTGTGAATGATTTGTAGATTGTACGCTCAAAAAGTTCTCTGTATTTTTGTGTATTTCCCATTAATTTCAAATGACCAGGAACAACACAAGTGAGATTTTTTTTTTTTTTTTACGACCATTTAGTTTTTTTCAATGATTTTTTTTTAACTAAAGAGACATTCATTACTGTTTTGTGGTCAGATTTTATTGATTTGACAGAAGCAGTTTAAAAAACAGTTTTGGAGTCTTTCCGCTTTCATGTAGTTCTTGCAACAATTGAAAATAGCTGCCCCAGGGAGTTACCAAGATGGCCGCCAAGTCAGCTGATTTTCTTGATTCTGAAAGGGAATATTCTTGGGTTTTTTGCTCACTGTTTGTGTAACATACTGTCAGTAATTTCTCAAAATTTTTAGACAGTAATCCCTTAGCGTAGGACACTCTCTTCCTTTATTCTGTGCTGTTGGTGAATTCATAATTCATCTAACCTTTATTTTTTGTCCTATTTTTGTTCTTTTCAGGTTTCAGATTCACTAACTGTTTTTAGGCTCTTCCCACTGTCCTTGTCTCTCTTTCGCTCTCTTTGCTTGGAAATGACATGTCTGTCACTCCTCCACACCTCCCACCGGTGTGTCTCACTGTCTCTTTGAAAGTGAACACTCTTGACTTTATCATGGGCAGAAAAATCCAGACTTCCTCATGGTGGAGTTCCCTCCTGCTTCAGTGCTCGGGTCTCTGAGTACCCGACCCCTCCCAAAATCCTTTACACATGCACTATATATAGACGCTTTGGCCTCTAAAACCAAGAGGTGCCTCGAGCCAGGACGCACCACGGTGTCTCGGCTTTGGCCAGTGAAGATGACGATGATAGCAATGTCATTTTCCAAAACGTAAGCACCCCCTGCCCTTGGAGCAGAATGCCCGAGCTACTCAGCAGAGATGGAGGGATGGAAGAAGGTCCAGTTTATATAGCAGATCATCCCCTTCCAACACCTGTGTTGTATCAGTAACAAATGTGGCCCACTGCCCATCTCTGCCATCTGGGCTTCTCCCCAGTCCCATGAGGCAACACTGAAAAGATGCTCTGCCAGCAAAAAATTACTTTGACTCTGAAAGATACTTACATTTACTTTCCTGTACACTTTTGAGGGACCATTTATGCTTTGACATTTCCAGTTCGAGGTCCAAACTGTGGTTCTTTCCTGGTCCCATCCTCTCAAAATAGAAAGGCAAAATAAAGTTGGAAAATAAAAAGGTAGAAATGGATCAGGGGCAACATGGTAGACTAAAACTCAAATTACCTGCATGATCACCAAGGCTCAGTGTGTCTGTGGACCACTAAGCCATGGTTTTGTCGTTTACTTTTTGGGCACTTGTTGGGAGTCCAAAACCAATTCCCACCCACTTGGGCAAATATTTCCTTACATAAACCTGTTTTTGAGGAAAGACCGTGCTCAACTGGCTTATTGCAAAGTAATAGATGTCTTGAGAGGAACACAATGAGACAAGCCACTTAGTGTTTAATGGAAGATAATCCCATTAATCACAATGCATAGGGTGGGGGGAATGCGCTTCGCTCTCGTCAGTCACCATCAGAATCAATCTCCGGATATAGTGGGGGTTACGTGGATTGTGCTGCTTTTATTCAAAAGTTCTTTTTGTGTTTCGTACCTTTTTAATGGAGAGGGCCTGTCCACACTTGTGACAGACACTGAAACATACTTAGAAAGCTTAAAGCACTGGACAGATAAGAATGCATAAATATCAGCTTTGAGTGTGTGGAAAGAGCTGGGGTTTGCTCAGAGTTGCACAGTAGGAATGTAGCAAGTTGGATTTCGAAAAAGCACAACTACAGGGCCCCGTTGATTTCTGCAATGTTCAAAACATGGACGGATTCACAGAATCTAGTCATAAAATAAAATTTACTGTATAACGTCACAGAATTTGCCGCATTTTGGATAAATAAAAAAATACAGCATTTGGGGAAAAAATAAAATGTATTTCATATGGCCTTAAAATATCATTTGTGTTAAACTAAAAAATTGCTGTTAAATTAAATTTAACCATTAAAACATAGTATAGAAATATTAAAATGGAAAAAATGAAATCCAGAAAAATGAAAAACAGAAATAAACAGAATTCGGCAAAAAAAAAAAAAAAAAAAACGTATTTCACAGGGCCTTAAAAATATAGTTTTTGTTCGACTTTTAATAAATTGCTGTTAAATTGATTAAGTTTCATGATTTCAATTAATTAGACATGCTTTTTGATTAATTAAAATTTAATTTAACCATTAAAACCGTCTATAATAATTTAACTGTAAAAAAAAAAAAACTGAACAGAAAAAAATTAAAACAGAAAAAACTAAATTTGGAAAAATTATTTGATAAGGCCTTAAAACTTATCAAACTTATTTGATAGGGCCTTAAAGTTTACTTTTTATTAAACTTTTAATAAATTGCTGTTAAATTGTGTAAGTTTCATGTTTTCTTTTAATTAGACATGTTTTATGATCAATAACATTTAATTTAACCATTAAAATATAGTCTAGAAAAATTCAAACAGAAAAAAAATGAATTTGGGGAAAAAATAAAACGTATTTCATAGGCCTTTAAAAAATGTATTTTTGTTCAACTTTTAATAAATTGTTATTAAATTGTGTTAGTTTCGTGATTTCAATTAATTAGATTTCAATTAATCATTAATTAGACATGCTTTTTGATTAATACAATTTTATTTAACCATTAAAACATAGTCTAGAAAAATTAAAACAGAAAAAAAATCAAATGGAAAAATGTGATTTGAGAAAAATTAAAACAGATTTCATAGGGCCCTTTAACTAGAACCATTGGTCCTCTGGACTTTTTGAAATCACTGGTCAATTCATGTCGTCCAATTACAGCAGGGGTGTCCAATCCTGATTCCAGAGGGACACTTTCCAGCAGAGTTTAGCTCTAGCACTAATTAAACACTCCTGAACCAGCTAATAAAGGTCTTCAGGATCACCAGAAACTTTCAGGCAGGTGTGATGGAGCTAAACTCCATCATGCAGGAAAATGGCCTTCCTGGAGCAGGATTGGACACCCCTGTGTTACAGAAACAGTTTTGCTCGGATCCTTGGAGAAACAGTGTTCTTGGAACGTTTTTCTTATCTGACACAACCATTTCAGATCTTTGGTCTCTAATAACAAGTTGAACTTCTTTTATTAAGAACACAGGAGTGTCTCCAGGACCAAGTTTGGAAACCACTGCTGTATGTCCTTGAGATGGTCAAACGAGGTCTTCAGGATTAGTAGAAACTTCCTGGCAAGTGTGTTGGGGCAGACAGGAGCTAAACTCTGCAGGACATTGGCTCTCAAGGAACAGGATTGGGAAACCCAATCAGTAGATTTGCAGCGGTCTGAGATGACTCTTGTAGGTAGCCGCCATAAATACTGATCACTGAAAGACATGTTTTGGGACATGATTATAGGCCTAACAGGATATCTGTTTGTCCAGTGTTTAGACACTCTGAGTAAGTCTTTTTTAAGATTTAGGACTGTGCAATTAATCGAAATTTGGTTTCGATTTCAATTTCTGCTTCAAACGATCATGAAAATGCAGTAATTGAGATGAAAAGAGTAATGCGCCCCATTCCGCCCCCTTACCAGTGGTGCGCTTTCGCTCAGCCATAAAAGCCTAATTTCACATGCAAATCAGCAAAATCATGTAACGTGACTTTCATAAAACGGGACGTGCTTCATTTATTGTTTCTTTGACGTTGTGTTTTAAAAGAGCGAAATAAAACTCGCTCAGAGATGCAGCAAAACACGGACATGTAAAGTTATCTTTTAGCTCAAGGTGTGTGCCTAAACGGTCAAATACACACAAAAATATTTCAAAATGAGGCGCTTGGTGATTATTCATGATTATTCATCCTTGTCAGTTATGTCTTAAATGATCATAAACGGTTAAAAATGTAAATGCGTGTGTAACAGTATATAGGATCCGTGTGGCTCTTAAAGCGGCAGCAGATAATATTCTTCAGCCGTCTCTGTGCTTAATATTAATAAAACGTAAAAATACAAAAAGAAAAATCACTCACTGCTCTTGAATGAAGGACTTTTGTAGTTTTAATAAGAAGCAAAGCATGTTTAACTACAACAGTGAAGACGCCTTTCAACAGTCTGTAGTATTGTTAAGGTGCGTTCACACCGGACACGAATGAAGCGGCAAGCGCGAGTGATTTACATGTTAAGTCAATGCAAAGACGCGAATAGCTATCCTGCGGCGCGAAACGCGCGAATGGCGCGGCGCGCATTGAGCGTTTCAAGCGATTGCCGCGCCATTCGCGCGAATCGCGCGAGTTCAAAAATCTGAACTTTGGCGAAAATCCGCGCCGCGTTAACCAATCAAGAGCTTGCTCTAGTAGTGACGGAGGCAGAAATCCGAAACAACAATGGCGGACAAAATCACCGTTGCTGTCTGTGGTTCCTCGGAGCTGTACGATACATCTTTGGACTTTTGTAGAAACAGGAATAAAAGGGATCTTGCTAGGAATAAAGTGAGTGAAGAGGTCGGACAATCTGGTTAGTTTTAAAAAACGCTCTTTACTCAATTTGACCTACATATACATACATATTGAGACTACAAGCAAGCTAAAGCTGGCAAATTGAGCTCATTCACCTATTTTACAACTACTTTCCCGCTGACGAGTGGCAGAAGCCCCTCCCTTGACGCGAATTCGCGTCTGTTGTGAAGAAAATGTCACGCGCGATTGACGCGAATTTTAACGTGCGAATGGCGCGACTAAACTCAAATGTTCAAGCGTTCAACTACGCGCGAATAGCGCGTTTTTTCCGCGCAAGTCGCGTCCGGTGTGAACGCACCATTAGACTACTTTAGACTTGCATAAAAGTATGCATTTTTTTCTGCTGTATTGCTATCTTTAAATGAATCCCTAATATAAAGTTTTGGACCCAGTCATAATCGTGTTAAGCAATCGTGATGACCAAAATAATCGTGATTTTGATTTTTGCCAAAATCGAGCAGCCCTACTTTGATTGTATACGGGTTCAGATCTCTGTACTGTTCCTCTTGTTGTGACTGCGCACTAGCTCTGGGCAGACTTCTGTGGACGGAGAGGGTAATAGGTACATGCGTGTGTGTTTGAGTATATGTAAAGGGGTTAGAACACCACCAAACCGTCAAACTTCCCCATTCAGGGCAGGACAACGCCCTGCTGTTTGTTTTCTTCTGCTGTATTTTACTCCGCGGCTTTTTCTTCCTCTTCTGGTTTTACGGGGGGTTTCTGTTCTTTATAGACAAACCCCCACCCTCTCCTGCTCGCTACCCTCCAGTCAGACCGGTTTGAGCTTAGAGAGAGAGAGAGAGAGGAGAGAAGAGGAAGAAGTGAGCTGTTTGGACAAACGGACGCCCCGGGCAGGATGTGGAGGTTCGCTGCCCTCTGGGTGTGTCGGATTGGCCCTGCTACACACACACACACACACACACAACCAGCGTGGGAGGGCAAAATCTCCCTTCCTCACACACACACTCATTCTTCAACCCCACACCCTCTCCGACTCCTCTCGATCCTCCACCCATTGTCCTCCCCTCGCCTCCTCCCTGTGGCTGCACCCTGCTCTCCCTCGCTCCTAAATAAGGAGAGGTTTAGGGGAGAGGGCGTTAAAGGTGCAAGGGGAAATTCCTATGTGTGTCTGTGTGTGATAGAGAGAGAAAGTGGGCAATGGCTGATACAAGAACTGTAGCTACAACACAACTGCATTTACACAAAAGATAATGTTCAACACACATTGGTGTGTATTGCAAGATGTGTTATATGTGTGTCATATATGCTGTAGAAACAGGTGTGATTATGCAGCGGAGTATGTGTGTGAGGGGATAACTATATTTAGTCACAAATTTGTCCCTACAATCTAAATACATAGGTGTGCTAGTTCATAGTTCACTTCCAGAATAAAAATGTCCTGATAGTTTACTCACCCCCATTCTATCCAAGATGTTCATGTCTTGCTTTCTTCAGTCGCAAAGAAATTAGTGTTTTTGAGGAAAACATTCCAGGATTTTTCTCCATATAGTGGACTTCAATAGAGATCAACGGGTTAAAGGTCCATATTGCAGATTCAATGCAGCTTCAAATGGCTCTACACGATCCCAGCCGAGGAGTAAGGACCTTAGCTAGTGAAACGATTGGTCATTTTTCTAAAAAAAATAACAGTTTATATGCTTTTCAACCACAAATGCTTGTCTTGCATACATAATCACATTGGAAAGGTCACATGCGGTTAGTCTGTGTACTTCGGTTCAAGCGATATACTCCATCTCATTTTCTCCTCCAAAATGACTGATTGTTTGACTAGATTCGACTCTTATTCAATTGGGATCATGTAGAGCCCTTTGAAACTGAATTAAAACTGTAGTTTGGACCTTCACCCTGTTGATCCCCATTCAAGTCCACTATTTGGAGAAAAATCCTGGAAAACATTTTTTTGTGCCTGAAGAAAGAAAGACATGAACATGGGGGTGAGTAAATCACCGGGAATGTTTTGATTCTGGAAGTGAACTAATCATTTAACTGTTAAACGGTGTATAGATCATGCTTATTATTATTTTTATTATTACTTTTTCTTACTGTTATTATTAAAAATCATACAAAATGCAAAAAAAATTAAATAAAAAAAATTGGTTAGTTCATACAAAAACTTTTATACCATTTTCAATTTTGTACCCTGTTCCACCATTTTAAATGTAATGACTGCATGTAATGCATTTAATAAATTCAGGGTAATAATCAAGTAAAAATAATAACATATACCTCTTAATATTTATAAAAAATGATTAGAGCCAAACAAAAAATGAGCATATTGACAGCACCATTTGGAAACACAAAGGATCTTTTTCATTTTAAATTTTCAATTCTAAAATAAATTAAAAGCAGCATATAAAAGTTTGGGATCAGTAAGATTTTTGATGTTTTTAAATAATACTGAAAAAAACAGTAATATTGTGAAATATTATTACAGTTTCAAATAATGTTTTTCTATTTTAATATGTTTTAAAATATCATTTATTAATGAAATTTCATCAGCCATTACTCCAGTCTTCAGTGTCACATGATCCTTCAGAAATCATTCTAATATGCAGATTTATTACTATTACTATCAATAATGTTGGAAACAGTTGTTCTGCTTAATATTTTTTGGGAACCTTTTTTTCAGGATTCTTTGATTAATAAAAAGTAAAAAAAGAACAGCATTTATTCAATATAGAAATCGTTTCTAACAATATACATTTGCTATCACTTTTTATTAATTTAACACGTCCTTGGTAAATAAAAGCATTATTTAAAAAAAAAAGAAAGAATAAAAATGACGACAGATTTTTAAATAATAGTTTATATTGTTACAAAAGAATTCTCTTTTAAATAAATGCTGTTTTTTTTACATTGATAATGAATCAGCATATTAGAATGATTTCTGAAGGATCATGTGACGCTGAAGACTAGGGTAATGATGCTGAAAATTCAGCTTTGCATCACAGGAATAAATTACATTTTAAAATACATGCACATAGAAAACTTATTTTGCATTTAAAAAAATTCAAAATATTATTTCTGTATTTTTGATCAAATAAATGCAGCCTTGATGAGCATAAGTAATGTCTTAAAAAAACAGCAGTGTGTTAAATTATATTATAGATTAGGGGTGGGTGGTATACTACTGTAGTTTAAAAGGACCAAAACATACTAGTCACAGGACACTCACAACTAAATTCTGAGCTAAAAAAGTGTCTAGAACTGAGGACCCATGAACGAAGATGGCAGATTTCAAATGATGTACTTCCTGCACCACTCCAGAATTGCTCCTGTCATTAATAGAAATGCTAACAGATCTGTAGTCATTACAGTTTGCTTTATATAAAGACAGGTAAAGTCTACAGTATGTCCTCGTGTAGATATCTTGGTAAATGCGTGGGTGTGTTTGTGACGGGGGTTTTAGTATTAATGCATTGAAGATACAAATCTCTTGCATGTCCCAAATTGTGCCCCATCAATTCAGTGTGTCACTTCTGTTTTCTTTCAAATAATGGACTGCAGCAACAACTTTGTGTGTGTGTGTGTGTGTGTGTGTGTGTGTGTGTGTGTGTGTACCTGGTATTCATCACGTTGTGGGGACCAAATGTCCCCACAAGGATAGGAATACCAGTAGATTTTGACCTTGTGGGGACATTTCTCAGGTCCCCATGAGGAAACAGGCTTATAAATCATGCACAATGAGTTTTTTTGATGAAGTAAAAGTATGCACAATCTCCTGTGAGGGCTAGGTTTAGGTGTAGGGTAGGTGTAGGGTGATAGAAAATACGGTTTGTACAGTATAAAAACCATTACACCTATGGAATGTCCCCATAAAACATGTAAACCCAACATGTGTGTGTGTGTGTGTGTGTGTGTGTGTGTGTGTGTGTGTGTGTGTGTGTACCTGGTATTCATCACGTTGCGGGGACCAAATGTCCCCACAAGGATAGTAATACCAGTAGATTTTGACCTTGTGGGGACATTTCTTAGGTCCCCATGAGGAAACAGGCTTATAAATCATGCACAATGAGTTTTTTTGAGTAAGTAAAAGTGTGCACAATCTCCTGTGAGGGCTAGGTTTAGGTGTAGGGTAGGTGTAGGGCGATAGAAAGTACGGTTTGTACAGTATAAAAACCATTACGCCTATGGAATGTCCCCATAAAACATGTAAACCCAACGTGTGTGTGTGTGTGTGTGTGTGTGTGTGTGTGTGTGTGTGTGTGTGTGTGTGTGTGTGTGTGTGAGTGATGGTATGCCCTTGAAGAGATGCAGTATCTTTGGGCGTGAGCTTCACACCGTCAGAAGCATTCCCTGGCTTCTGTTTAATGCCCACCAACACACACACATTTAAACTCAGGCACACAGTAAAAGCAGCATTGTGGTTTTCTTTGTGAATACTCTTGTAGCGAAGTGGATTTTTTGGACCAGCTCACTCTGTGACAGCGGTGTGAAGTTAAAGGCTCCTTTTTTGGAGAAAATGGCAGGAAGCCGGCAGATTGGCCCCCCACCTTTCTCTCTCAGAGGTATTGTGTGAGGTGAGAGAGAGTGAGAGAGGTGTCACCGTCCTTCCCCTGAGGCGATCAGTATGGAGGGTCTGGGCTCATCACCAGCTCGACTCCAAACAATCAGGACCTCACTGCAGGAGCTGCGCACACACAAACACACCCCTCTCCACCGAAACCATGCTGGAGCCAGGCCTGGGGAGCCGAGGACCACTCTCAGAAGCAGCTTATCTGTCCAGTGACGTAACGGAGTATGTTACTCAATTGCAGTCTTTTTTTAACAAGTTGCAGATCTAGCGTTAGGAAAGAAATTCTAAATATTTAATTTGACCCTCAAGTGTTTGAGGTGTACAACTTATTCGCGGAGGAACATATGATTACAGGTGATCATTTTATATAAGAGAATGTTACTAATGACATTAAAACTTGCCCTCACTAAAAAGGCAAGATACAATATTAAAAATAAAAAGTGAAATGTCCATAAATAACATCTTTTGAGCCAGTGACTTATAAAGTTGAAGTCAAAAGTTTACACACACCTTGCAGAATCTGCAAAATGCTAAGTATTTTACCCAAATAAGAAGGATCATACAAAATGCATGTTATTTTTTATTTAGTACGGACCTGAATAAGATATTTCACATTAAAGACGTTTACATATAGTTCACAAGAGAAAATAATAGCTAAATTAAGAGCTATTACAGAAGGTTCAAACGCTCACTGATGCTTCAAAAGGAAAAACAATGCATTAAGCCAGAGGGTGAAAACTTTTGGAATTTGAAGATCAGGGTAAATTTAACTTATTTTGTCTTCTGGGAAACATGTAAGTATCTTCTGTCGCTTCTGAAGGGCAGTACTAAATAATAAAAAAAAGACATTTAGGCAAACTAAAAAAAATGTATACATATTCAATGTGTTCAAAAGTTTTCACCCCCCGGCTCTTAATGCATAGTTCTTCTTCCTGGAGCATCAGTGAGTGTTTGAACCTTCTGTAATAGTTGCATATGAGTCCCTCAGTTGTCCTCAGTGTGAAAAGATGGATCTCAAAATCCTACAGTCATTGTTGGAACGGGTTCAAATGCACAAAAATGCTGAAAAACCAAAGCATTTGTGGGACTTAACAGACGTGGCATACTGTAACCACGAAAAGACAAATAACATTAAAACAAATTATTATATAAGCTTACTGTTTTGAATGAGGAAAAGGCAAGGGGACAGTTTTGAACACTTATTTTTTACAGTACTTGCTCAATAATTGTTTTTGTTTAGATTTCCAATAAAAAAAAACATCTGTCATGCAGCTTTAATTTGATTTCTTTCTCCATGCCATGAAAAACTGGCTTTGATTTAACAGTCATACTATTTTAATTCACAGCAATCAGCAAATCTGAAAAAACAATTCAGTTTCAGGCAAATGAAGAAAATAAAGCGCAAACTAAATAGAAACAGGATGTCATGCATTGAGGGTTTTCAATGAATAGACTTGAATTTGAGTTTAAATTATTATTTGTACACATAATAATAAATTAATCTAATTATGTAAGACAGAAAGACAACAGAGTGAACAAACGTAGTGCGTTTCTACAGCAACATGCAAAATGCCATGATTGACCAATCAGAATTGAGTATTCCAAAGTGGAATGCACTATAGAAACTGGATAAAGATAAGTCATGTCGGTCTCTATTCTGTGTTTGGCTTTGTAAAAGAATTCACCACAACCTTGAAGCAGTCTCATTTCAAGGTTTGTCCTCCTCTCGCCTCTAGCTCACTCTCATTCTTTTACCCCACATCCTCCTTGTTTTCTTTTTTTTTTCTGCTGGCACAATTATGGAGAAAAGGGCAGAAGGAGGAGGATGTGAAAAGAAAGAAGTGGGAAAAAAAGGGAGGAGAAAAGTAGGAGAGAAAGAGAGATAAAAGTTGGGACACCCCGGCCCCTCTCTCTCTGATAACTGGCTCCAGAGTCTGTGGGGGTTAGGGATTCCTGTCTGGTCTATCGGGCACACACACACACACACACACACACACTCAGATCCACCCGTCCTGCATTCCTGAGACCGCATGAGGAAGCGGCCGTTACTGTCCTCCCAAACAGTCCATTTCTTTCCCCCTCTCTCTCTCCACATCCATCCTCTCTATCCCTCTATTTTTCCACCACTTCCAGCCTCCATTCCTTCTCTTCTGAGGAATTACAACTATGAGCTCAATTATGTCTCTTTCCTTCATTTGCTATTTTCCTCATCTTAACTGCTCCGCTCCCTCATCTTCTTTCTAACCTTTGGTCCCCTGCGCTCCCTCTGTGTCTTTCCATCTCCTTTGCTCCTCCCTTTCTGTTTTTCTCATATATTCATTACCGAAATCTAGTTAGCTTACGTATTTGGCATTTTTAATGCAATAGAGGCGCACACCCAAAACAAAGGCTGGTCCAGAAGTTAGTCACCAACATTGAGTTGGGAGAAGGGAAACAACTCTAAAAATCCAAGATGGCTGACAAAGTTGAAAGTAGAAATGATTCTTTATTTTGTGTAATAAATTGTGTGTGCTGTTTGTCTTATGGTTATAGACATATTTGATCACATTGTGAGTTTAGCAGCCTGCTAATGTTAAAATCTAGTGTTATTTATAGATCATAGTACAGGGTAGATGTCATATTTAATTAAACTTGAATGAAAATGAAACTTTAAGGATAGACATACAGTTGAAGTCAAAAGTGTATTATTTCATCAAAATAAGAGGGATCATACAAAATGCATGTGTTTTTTTATTTAGTACTGACCTGAGTAAGATATTTCACATAAAAGACGTTTACATATAGTCCACACTTGATTCTTAATACTGTGTTACCTAAATGATCCACAGCTGTTTTTTTTTTTTTTTTTTAGTGACAGTTGTTCATGACTCCCTTGTTTGCCCTCAACAGTTAAACTGCCTGCTATTCTTCAGAAAAGTCCTTCGGGTTCCACAAATTCTTTGGTTTTTCAGCATTTTTGTGTATTTGAACGCTTTCCATCAATGACTGTGTGATTTTGAGATCCATCTTTTCACACTGAGGACAACTGAGGGACTCATATACAACTATTACAGAAGGTTCAAACGCTCACTGATGCTTCAAAAGGAAAAACAATGCATTAAGCCAGAGGGTGAAAACTTTTGGAATTTGAAGATCAGGGTAAATTTTATTTATTTATTCTTCTAGGAAACATGTTAAGTATCTTCTGTAGCTTCTGAAGGGCAGTACTAAATGAAAAAATATGATATTTAGGCAAAATAAGAAAAATGTGCACATTTTCATTCTGTGTTTGAACCTTCTGTAATAGTTGCATATGAGTACCTCATTTGTGAAAAGATGGATCTTAAAATCATACAGTCATTGTTGGAAAGGGATCAAATACACAAAAATGCTGGAAAACCAAAGAATTTGTGGGACCTGAAGGATTTTTTTGAAGAACAGCAGGCAGTTTAACTGTTCAGGACAAACAAGGGACATGAAAACATGAGCAACTATCACTAAACAAAAAAAACACAACTGTAGATCATTCAGATGACAACACAGTGTTAAGAATCAAGTGTGTGTAAACTTTTAAATAGGGTCATCTTTATAAATTTAACGATTATCTTCTCTTGTGGACTATATGTTAACATCTTATATGTTAAATATCTTACTCAGGTCAGTACTAAATAAAAAATAACATGCATTTGTATGATCCCTCTTATTTGGTCCAATAATTAATATTTTGCAGATTCTGCAAGGTGTATGTAAACTTTTGACTTCAACTGTAAATCTTTAAAAAAAAGTCTGCTGCGATTTTTCTCGTAGCTTCATAAAATGGCTATTTGAACAATGTCCTTACTACCTTTCTGGGCCTTGAAAGTGGTAGTTGCATTGTTGTTTATGCAGGGTCAGAAAGCTTTCGGATTTCATCAAAAGTATCTTCATTTGTTTTCTGAAGATAAATGAAGATCTTACAGGTTTGGAACAACATGACAGAATTTCAATTTTGGGTTTACTATCACTTCAAACTGCAATCAAAGTTACATTTTTTCCCCAAAATCACACATCCCTAACAGCTGATAGCACATCAGCTCAGTAGATTGAAACAGAGCCATTGTCACACATTTTCACTCATCCCTTCTTTCTAGCCCAGTTCTCTCCGCTCATGCCCCACTCTCACTCTGTCATTAGCTCTGATGCGTTCTGATGAGGCTGTGTGTAGATCTGTGTGGCATATTACCCACATGTCAACGAGGCCAGCTCTGTGGCCCCCGCCAGAAGAGGAAGAGGAAGTGACACGTCAGCTAGCTTAAATAAGACCCCGAGTCTCTAACTCTCCGTCCATCACACACCTCCTTAATCTGCCTTGATTCGGCTGATTTGATCGCATGCAATTAATTTCAACGACCCAACTCTCCTCTGGCGAGAGGGAATAAGAAGCTTCCGATTCTTTTTCACGTTCGTCCCCTCTCTCGTCTCGTTCCCACTCTTCCCCCTCCTGAAAACCTCCTTATTGCTCCATTTTAGATCAGTGCGTCAGTCACAGTAACCTTGTACAGAGTTATATTAAGATTCCAACAGATCGCACACAATCCCGTGCCTCTCATTGTACTAATGAACTCTTCCGCTTACTTAAGAACTTACTTGGTATGTGGAACATCTACATGAGATGAGATTGCCATGAATCTCAGGTGTCTATGTTTTTTGCGTGAGGTCGTATGATGTGTTTTGACAGTGGCGGTATTACGTTGCGTGGAGATTTCAAGATCACGTGCAAACCCATCACCTCTTATTATAAATCGTTGGCTCTCGCTCTCACGTTCACTTTCACTGTGTGGAGTTGAAATCTAGAACCGTCTACTTGAGATCCTGTTGCCATGGAGCTCCATTGACCATGCGGGGCTGCAGACTGCATGTCGGTCACATGGAGTTGAAGTTGAATGGTGTGTTTTGACAGCTGCAGAATTACCTGCGGAACGGGGAATTTGTGCATGAGTGATAATTCAATTGAATAATTTCTAATGGTCTTATTAAAACATCCAGTGACTTTTGACCCAGTCGACACTGCTGAGGACGAGGTTTGAGGGTTTTTTTGTTTGGAGTTGTATCGTGTGTCAGATAATCTGACATTAAGTACCCTGTCTGATCGTCTTATCCGCCTGAAGACCTGGCGTCTCCCTCCTGCTCATTTCTCCTCAGGCTTTCCATTTGGCCTCTGTCTACACTCTTATGGCAGACCTTTACGTCTGTACTGACCACTTTAAGTTTTAATTCTCGCCCAGTCTCTCTCTCTGAGCTCTTTCTTCTGGCTCCTGTGTTCTTCTTCGCTCAAGACAGAAGTTACCAAGGATACAGCCATACAGCCAAGCTTGATACAGTTCAGGATGAGTCAGAACTACAGTAAACGTGGGACGCTATGCATACACATCTAGGCCCAGTTTGCACTTATTATTGAAGTCAAAAGTTGTTGTTTGCAGAGTTAGGATATTGAATGAGGGGAAAAATATGTAGGGCAGAACCAGAATACGTTAACACTAGGGCTATCAGTCAATTAAAATGTATATTCTGATTAATTACATAATGTTTCGATTAATTAATCGAAGTAATCGCAAACTAAATTTGGCTGTGAAAATACCCACGAAAGATTTTTTAAAGCTATTATTGTGTTAAATGAGAAAATAGCAAGTAGACATTGCAAATAGTAGCTTTAGAAAGAAATATTTTATTTGATTCAGCATAAAATTTATGACCCATAAACATTTAGGCTGCAAAATTAACAAAAATTAATTCTGTTCAAAAGTTTTCACCCCTGGCTCTTAATGCATTGTGTTTCCTTCTGGAGCATCAGTGAGTGTTTAAGCCTTCTGTCATAGTTGCATATGAGTCCCTCAGTTGTCCTTAGTGAGAAAAGATGAATCTCAAAACCATACAATCATTGGAAAGGCTTCAAATACACAAAAATGCTGAAAACCCAAAAAATTTGGTGGACTTTGTTGTTTCAGATTTTTGTGAAACAGTGGGCAGTTTAACTGTTCAGGACAAACAAGGGACTCATGAACAACTATCACTAAACCAAAAAAAAAAAAAAAAAACACAGCTAATGTAAACTATGAAAGAACATAAAAGAAGATAATTTGAGAAACATCTCAGCATTTTTTGCTCATACAATGAAAGTCATTGGTAACCAAAACAGCTTTGTTATGATAACAGAATTTTACTTTTGTGATATTTATAAATATGAGAAAAAAAACACATACAGGGGCATTTTTGCACCAATATCTTGAATTTTAGGGCACAACTGCATTTGTGGAGTTATTGCCCTGCATCATATTTGTCAACAGTCGACTGTATGAAATATAAGATGACGTACAGATCTGGAAGCGGGGCCAGCACGTTAACTCCATTGAAATATTTTAATTTCATTTATTTTTCCTAACTAATTAATTAAGTTAACGTGTTAAACTGACAGCTCTAGTTAACACCTAACAGATGTTAATACCAGGTTCAATTAACTTCATTATTTTTATGATCACCTATTGTTTTTTATTTATGGACACTTTGCTACTTTTTTGTGAAGGAGAAACGAGATAACAGGAAAAAATGGTGTTGGGAAATGACTAAAGCCACAATCAAACTTGGGAATTGCCTGGACAGGAATGCACTGCCAGGCCGTGTCTCCATTACTGTCAAATTTACAGTAATTTGACCTCATTCAAAGTGTCTGTCAGCAGACATTCCTCAAAGGTACAACACACTCCAGCGACTATCAGCTGTGTGGAAACTTTCTGTATGAAAAATGTTTGTAATGTGTATGTTCAGGGTCCAAAATTAACAGCCGGTAAGTGCCAAATGTGAGTAAAATTGCCTTTGGCCAGTAAATAAACTGGAGCAACTCCATTTGGCTGGTAACTTTATGAGGATTTGCAACTTAATACGTGGCTTTTATTGAACTGTAAGAAAGATAGTCTGACTATTCACTGATGTAAGAGAGTCAACGACGTAGGCCTTTCAAAAAAGAGGTTTATCCAGAACTCCAGTGTGTGGACACTGGACACATACTGTTTGTGCAATATTTCTCCCATTAAGCCCGAATATATAAAAAAAAAATCATGATGCATCTTCATGTTTTATTCAGAGAGGCTGAGACTCATATATGATGCTGTGAATGACTTGTGCTGTTTGACACAAATATGCAAAAAGCTTTAATATGCCATTATACATTATACAAATCTGATTGGTCGAGCAGTGTTCCAAGAATGCTGATATCCAACAGCACAAGTTTTTTGTGTGTTTTTGTGGCTTAGCTTGTCTGTTTGCATGTTTCAGACTGTCAGTGTGTTCATTAGAGATTGTAATTTTTTTATTGACGGTTTATGCAGCTTGCATTGTTACATGTAGGAGGCCATCTTTATGAGTGAGTCAGTAAATCGTTCATTAAACCGATTCATGCAAAAACCCTGATTATTTCAGGAAAAAAACAAATGACTCTTTCCAAGTGAGTCATTGAGTCATTCACTCAACCAATTCAGAAACACTGTGTGCATCCGAACATGCCTATTTTCCTACTATGTAGTAGGTAATAAACAGTATTTGAAAATAGTAACATGTCTGGTTTCAGTGAATTCATAAAACAGTAGGCAAAAGTACTTGGATAATGTAGTAATTCTGGGAAGATTCTGAAGTGCACTTGATTTTAAATCGATTCTCATTTTCACAGTTAATGAACAGAACATTATAACACGCATCCCATCCAATAAATCACAATAAGCTTTGTGCTTTGTTACAAAATTAACAATTTTTCTTTTATGTTTAAAAATTTTCTCAATATTTAGATTTTTTTTGGCACCCTCAGATTTCAGGTTTCCAATAGTTATATCTCTGCCAGATATTGTCCTAACAAAACCATACATCAATGGAAAGCTTATTTATTCAGCTTTCAGATGATGTATAAATCTCAATTTCAAAAAATGTACTCTTATGACTGGATTTGTGGTCCAGGGTCACAAATCTGTCAAGTTTTTATGACAGCCACCATTTAAATGGTTATGTTTTACAAAAATGAATGTGAGTAGACATACATTATTATAAAAACTTTCTATATAAATCATTTAATTTTAACCTTCAGTATTATAGTAATCAAGTACCAACTGAATTTTATGTATATTTTACAGAATTATTTGAAAGATTTTTTACTTTGAGAAAATTTGGCATATACTGCACCTACTATATATCCAGAATAATCAATATCGAATTGAATCGAAATGGAAATTCAATTGAATCGAGTCGGAATCTAATCGAATCTTGAAATTTGTGTCAAAACCCAGCCCTAGTGGTAGGTCACATGACAATGACAAATTTAAGAAAGTAGTATGACCAGATTACATTCATACATATATAAAACATAAACAGGATATATACTTATTTTTCACAATAAGTACCTAGTCAAAGAGTGCGATTTTGAATCAGTGATTCATTCTCTGAACTGATTCGTTCAAAAACACTGATTCATGAGTGAATCATTGAGTCAATTACTGAACCAAACTGATCAAAAACAGTGGCTTCATTTGGTACTTTTTCATTGGCGGAGTAAAAATAGACCATGTAACAATCAATATTGTCTCTAAAAATAAGTTACTAAATATTATCTTCTTATTTAACTAGTATTAAAACATCAGATATTGTTCATGTGACAAGACATGATTGACTATCTTTACAAGTGAGTCATTGAGTCATTCACTCAACCAATTTATTCAAAAATAGTAATAGTAATAGTAATTTACTTTTAGGGCCAATATTGAGAGTTTTTTATAATTAAAACATCAGCATCGCTGTGATTCAGCCATAGGCACAAGGATGTAGAATGTGCTGATATTCAGACCAACAGCCCTATTGGTTATGTGATATGACCTGATTGACTTTCTTTAAAAGTAAGTCACTGAGTCATTCACTTAAAGAGGTCATCGGATACAAAACTCACTTTTACACAAACACCCTATTATGATAAAAATCCACTCAGTCTTATTTTTGTAATCTTTTTAAGAAATATCCCCTTTTTCAAATCAAGCCATTCTCAGCTTTTTGTTGGTGTAACGACACACAGACAGGGGCCACTCTCACGATAGTTGATTGACATGAGCGCCTTGCCTTAGACACCCCTCACCGAGCTGAAACAGTCCGACTCTGATTGCCATTGTGTCGACTCGGGTACAGAGGAAGACTCTAATTGAGCGATTGAGCTGCTCTGTTGTTGGATGCAATAATGAACATAGCAGTCGTCATTTACTCCCGACATCTGAGCCGCTGAAGACGCGGAGAATTAAAGTTACTTTTGTTTTTGAAAGGAAAGTGCCGATCCTAATCAACATATGCGTCAATGTTCATGCAAATCATTTGTGATGCGGCTTCACCCACAGCAGAAGTGAGTATAAGGGTTTGTGCATCTTTGCAAATGGCCTTTCTTAATAATGTGCTTCTTAGCGGTTAAATGCAGCTAAATGAGGCTAAAGTAAACATTACGGCTCATCATCCGACAGCAGAGAGGGGCGGGGCGAGCAGAGCTCATTAGCATTTAAAGGAATATGCAACAGAATAGCTCGCTCTAAAAAGGGCTGATTTTGAAAAGGTAAAAATAATGTTTTTTTTACACTACCATTGAGAAATTTTAACCAAAGTAGGTTATAGACTTCTCATTAAGACCCTAAAGAATCATATCAATTTATGAAAAATCCGATGACCCCTTTAACCAACTGATTCAAAATCACTGTATGCATGCCTGAAATGAGTAGTATGTCCAAAAAGTACAAGGTACAAAAAGCACAAGAATGATCTACTGCTTACATAGAGATTCTTAAGTGCGCATCCAGTAGACACGTCACTATCCCATAAGGCTGTGAGGGAGGATTTGTGAATGGCAGGTTGTGTGGTAATGACAACATGCAGTGAAGCATTTCTAATATAGCAATAGTTAAGAACTATTTCTAGCTGATCAATGTTATTCACCACAAGGTTGGATTTAGACCTTGTGTACGTGTGTTTGGCTCTCCGAGTGGCCGTCTAAAAAGGGCCGGTCCCTTTGCCTGCTCTTTAAACCCTGATTTCTGGCCTGTGCTCTGGATTTAGCGTCGGTCGCACCCTCCCCAGAGTCGTGCTTTTAGCACAAAGCCCTGCGTGTTTGCTTCCCCTCTCCACCCAGCATTCCATTTTCCCCAAGATCTCCTCTCTCCCACTCTCTCCGGCCCTCCCTTTCTCTCTCGTCTGTCTTTCTCTGTCTCTTACGCCCTCTCTCTTTCTGCCGCTCGCACTGTCTGCCACTTTGTGCTCCCTCTCTCTCGCTCTCTCTCTCTCTGTGCTTTGCTAAGCTGCATTAACTCCCCAGATTACCTTGAGCCCTGCAATCCTCCACTCCCCCTCTCCACCTCCACCCCTGCTCGCGCTCACCCTCTCGTCCTCTCTGTCGCCCACTCAACTCCCCCCCTCCATCATTACCCACACTTCTCCTCTCGTCTTTCTCCCTCCTTTCTAGCCTTCAGGGTTTGTTTGATTTATTCTTCCTCTATCTATCTCTCTATCTCTCTCTCCTTGGAGGTTGTGGCCCGACTAGTCCCTAAAAAACAACAGCGAGAGAAGGAGAGAGAGAGAGAGCGAGAGAAAAATAACAACCTCTCTTTTACTTTCCATCATGCCTCCTCTTTCTTCGTTTTTTTTTCTTCCCTCTCATCCCCCTCTCCCACACTGCTTTTAAATTGCCTCTGAATTCTTCAGCTTTTTTAGTGCCTCCCTCCCTCCATTCCTTGGAAATTACTTTTTACCCTTTCAAACTCCAACCACGCTGAGGAAGCAAGGCCTGACCTTCCCTTCCCTACCCATAAGCCCGCCGGACACATGAGTGGCGTGTGTATGTTTACATACGTGTGCGCTCGCTGTCCCGAGGGCCTGTTTATCGTGGCTAATGAGTGATTCTGATGTAGCGATGTAGTAGATAAGAGTTGAACATGACAGCTTAAACAGCTCTGTGTGCGTCTTATCACCGAACAGCAACAAACTCCACGCTGTGTGTGCGTAAACCTGATCTCTGTGCGAGATGGAGAGCATCCAGGGACACCTCGAAACCGGCTGAAACAAAAGACAGTGTTGAGTTTCAGCCGGGGAGGGTCGTAATCGCCACAGCAGCTGGAACAGAGGGTCACGGGGTCAAACCCCGTCAGCTGACCCTTTTCTCTCCGTCTTTCTGTGTTGTTCTCTGGTTTATTGTGCTTTAATAGACATTCGGCCAACCCCATCCCCTCCAATAACCATTAACACGCACAGATCACACACTCTCCACGCTCACAAAAAGCTCTTTCAGAGACGAAGCCCACATTCAATGCCGCACCACAAGGTCTTGCATTAGCTACTACGCCTGTGCTCATTCGTGTTCCCGAATGCGTATTTTCTCATGCCGAGAGTTTACGTTGTAGCACACGATAAACAGATACGGTCGAACCAGCGGACGCCCACGCGCAGACGCACACACAATCACGCGCGGACACAAAGCCAACACCGTGGGTCCGCCTATTTGTGTCTACTCTTAAAAGGGTGTTTTATTTAGCATAAATGTTGAAGCCAAGAGTGCCTGGCTGCCATGGCAACCACATTAAACTGAGATCCCCTTTGCAAGAAAGAATCAAACTGATTCAGCCGTTCTCTTATGAGGGGAACGGGGGACAATACGCGCCATTATTCCCACTGTAATCTCACTCGGTGTGACACAACACTTCAATCAGTGCCCATTAAAGCTTTGGGATTACACACGTGAACAAAGATTCCACAAGCGTTCCTCATTCACTTAAGCTGCTATCAGAAACAAAAGCGTAACAATGCCTACTGTATCCCGACACGCCGTCTTGAGTGGGACGGAATAGCGAAAATGCGTCTCGAAGGATGTGGATTGAGTAAAATAGTATTTCAAATATCACCATTCACTAACAGCATTTTATCCTGTGTAGTATATGGTGAATAGTTAGTGCCATCATTGAACACCTCAAGGCTGTTTTAAAGGAGAATCATTTCATTTACTCACCCCCTTGTCATTCAAGATGTTCATGTCTTTCTTTTTTCATTCGTAAAGAAATTATGTTTGTTGAGGAAAACATCTGAGGAATTACCTCCATATAATGGACTTCTATGGTGCCCGCGAGTTTCGATGCAGCTTCAAAGGGCTCTAAACGATCCCAGTCAAGGAAGAAGGGTCTTATCTTGTGAAAGAATACGAGAATTTTCTTTAAAAAATGACAGTTTATATTAGAGGTGTGGGATATGACGATTTTTATTGTGGACGATTCAAATGTCTCCACGATCTGCTTTTGAAAAAATGACGTAGTATCGTGCTACAGCGTGCCTCAATATACTGTACAACTCGACATACATTCAATTTTTTCAATTTCAATTTAAACAGCTTTATTGGCATGACAAAAGCACATTTTGCATTGCCAAAACATAAATAAGAATAGAGAACATATACAACATATGGTAATTTGGAACAATTGAGTTAATTGAAAGACATTGAAAAACATTTGAAGAAGTAAAATTAAAGGATGGACATTATTCACAATCACAAAAGTACATTATTTGCATGTGCTTTGAAGCCTTGCCGGTTAAAGAACGCACGCTGTTCTGGCCTGTCAAACAGCGCCTGATTACTAGACTGAGCTATCTTTTGCGTCTGATTCGCTAATACTGTCAAACACACAAGGATTACTTATAAACACAGTTGGTTATATCTAAAGTGAAACAAAAAAGTTGAGAGAAAAACAGATGTGCGTCTGTATATTAGATGCGTGCAGCTCTTAAAGCGACAGAATTAAACTAGGGCTGGGACACGATTAATCGCGATTAATCGCATCCAAAATAAAAGTTTATGTTAACATACTAAATGTGTGTTTACTGTGTGTATATATAATGTATGTATAAATACACACACAAACATGTATATTAAAGAAAACTGAAAATAAAAATTTAATTAAAATAAATAAAATATTTATAATTCTATATATAATCTAAATTAAATACAAATATAACTATCCACACATATAAGTATTTTTTAAAGGCTTTACATGTATGTGTGTGTATTTATATATACATAATAAATATACACAGTAAACACACATTTAGTATGTTAACATAAACTTTTATTTTGGATGCGATTAATCGCGATTAATCGTGTCCCAGCCCTAAATTAAACATGATGCCGATTGTCATTAAAGGGACAGTTCACCCAAAAATGTATTCAGTTACATGTTGTCCCAAATCTTTTTTTTTTCTTATGCTGAACACAAAAGAAGGTATTTTGAAGAATGTGGATAACAGTAGCTGATGAAAAATAAATAAAATGCAATGGAAGTAACTAGGGACCAGCCAATGTTTGGTTAACCACATTCTTCAAAATACATTTTATGTTCAACATGTTTTACGTTCAAAAAAAACTTGAGAGTGAGTAAATGATGACAGAATTGTCATTTTGGGTGATAGCAGGCAAACAAAACACTTTGTAAACACTGGGTCGGTACTTATGCACCGATGTAGGATGATTTTAAAATGAGATGGGAGTTTTTCGACATACTCTAACTGTCTTGTACCAGAATGCACAGAGTTGACGCAGAGCTAGACAAGACGAGCATTTGAGGTTAAAAAAAGTACATAAATTGTACATTTTTTTTGAAAATAACTGATTGTTTGGCTAGATAACATCCTTCTTCCTTGACTGGGAAGCCTTTTGAAACCCCATTTTGGAAGTTCAAACTCGCGGGCACCATAGAAGTCCACTGTATGGAGAGAAATCCTGAAATGTTTTCCACAAAAAACATAATTTCTTTACATCTGAAGAAAGAAAGTAATTTTTTGTCCTGGAAGTGAACTTCTCCTTTAAGATTCTTTGTGAATTTTGGACATGTAATGTATAATGGGCACATATTTTTTAACTTCAGACTTTCAGTCCATTTAGTAAGAGGCTATCAAACATGTTTAATATTTTGAGCTGATTTTAGAAGACATATTGTTTTCATTTGTCATTGTATTCTAGTGTTTCTGAGTGAGTTTGTTGTATTTGGAACAACTTGAATGTCTGGCAGTGCGTGATCCTCAGTCGTTCAATTGTATGATGTCCAGTTTTTCTCTCTGACCATTTCAAAAGTCAGCAAGTGTATGATTCAGTAAAAGTTGCGTAGTGTATCCCAGCCTTTACTTTATATAGCGAGTGTCCATGAACCTACACGTTTTTTTTCTGTTTTCTGTTTAGAATCAGAATAAGTGATGCCTAATCAAATCAGTCACTTATTTGGGGTGGTTCTTTTCCATGAATTGGCTGAACGGCTTAGTAAAAATCGTTTCGTGTTTCAGTGTGAATCATTTGGATGGATCTCTCATGCAATGGATTATTTGAAGGGATTTCTCACGCAGTAAAAATGCCAACTTCAGAATACAGAGAAGAAAAGGACTTGTGGATGAAGTGGAGTATTTATCTATAATCATTTAAAACAAACATGCAAAAGCTCCCTATCATTTACAAGAGACAACTGTGTTAAGTTCAACACGCGCATGTGCAATTGTTTATGACTGCTGTAGGTAAAAGCATTTTCTGACTGAAGTATCAAAAAATACTGAAGACTGGCGTAATGATGCTAAAAATCTAGCTTTGGCATTGCAGGAATAAATTATATTAAAATAGTATATAATGTTTATTTACTATAATATTTAAATAGAAACCAGCTATTTTTAAATTGTAATAATATTTCAAAATATTACTGTTTTTACTGTATTTTAATCAAATAAATGCAGCCTTGAAAGCATAAGAGCAGTGTTGCCACGTCTGTGATTTTCCCATGGAGATGGGAAAACCCTTTGTTGCACGGGTTGTTTTGATGTCTGTGGGTTTAAGCAACCCAAATAATGTGATATTTATCCTCTGAAATGTGAATTTTACCAGGGAAAACCCTGCCAAAAATGCATATTTTACCCCCCGGAATGCGATTTTTACCAGGAACCCCCTTGAAACGCAATTGGTCTAGTTTTGAGCTAGTTTTGAGTAGCAATTGTGCAGGTTTTGTTGTGAAAACCTGGCAACCCTGCATAAGAGACATTTGGTAAAATCTTAGTAGCATAGTATATCTAAGTGGTATTGCCTATTTCCATTTAATAGCCATATTACATTATTTTTAAGGGCAGACAGTACAGGCAAAAACTTTTTCATGCACATATCAAGTTTAAGTTTTTGGACTTGGTTTTTCATAAAGTGTTTATTCGACTAGTGGAAAGAAAACATCTAAAAAATACTGTTAAGTGTTTCTTTTATAGCACTTTATCTATTTGTGTCAATAGATATTGACATATTTTTTAAGGCCGTTTTCTCAAAATGAGTTTTTTCTCCTCCACTGAGCCATAAATCTCCACTTCAGTAGCACTTACACACACCAAACTTTACATTTTTATTCCTGTCTATATCCTGAAGGTTTTTACAGAGGGATTTGTTCATATATAATTGCTTGAAAAAAAATATATATATATAGTGTTTCCTGTCTGTTCTACGTTTTTTGTGATGAAATGAGATACCCAAAATTCCCTCTGTAAAAACTTTTACCTCTAAGATGTCAAAAAAAATTAAACAAGAATTTTGAAACTGACTTCATCCAGTGTTTAGATTTTTGTACTAGAAATGTATGCAATTTACGCATATTTCATTAAATAATGTCTCATTTGCATATTTAAACCTAACATAAGAAAACTTGTAATACAAAAAATGTTTGCAATTATCAAAGTAATCAATCGACTGGGTAAGTAAACTGATAACTATTAGTTCTTAGCTTTTTTACCTATTCACCTGCAGTGTCTCACCTTAAAGGGATGGTTCAAAAATTTAAGTTCTGTCAAACCCGTAAGACCTTTGTTCATCTTCAGAACACAAATGAAGATATTTTTGATGAAATCCGAGTAAGGACAAAACGAAAAAATAGTCCATGTGACAACAGTGGTTTAACTGCAATGTTATGAAGCTACGAAAACTACGAAATACAAACTATTTTAACGATGTCCTTACTACCTTTCTGGGTCTTGAACGTGTCAGTTGCATTGCTGTCTATGCAGGGTCAGAAAGCTCTCGGATTTCATCAAAAATGAATTTGTGCTCCGAAGATGAACACTTATGAGTTTGGATTTGGGCTGTGCAATTAATCGAAATTCAGTTTAGATTTCCATTTCGGCTTTGAACGATCATGAAAATACAGTAATCGAGATGAAACGATGAAACGATTCCACCAATTTCCAGTGGTGCGCTTTCGCTCCTCCATAAAAGCCTAATTTCACATGCAAATCAGCAAAATCATGACTTTCAAAAAACATGACGTGCTTGTTTTATTAATGTTTCTTTGATGTTGTGTTTTTAAAAGCGAGAAAGACAACTTATGCTGTCCTGTGTATGCGCTCAGAAACGGAGCAGAACACGGACATGTAAAGTTATCTTTTAGCTCAAGGTGCGCTTAAACGGTCAAATACACGCAAAAGTATTTCAAAATGAGGCGCTTGGTGATTATTCATGTAAACCCTTGTCATACGTGTGTAACAGTATATTGGATCCGTGTGGCTCTTAAAGCGGCAACAAATATTCCTTCTTCCGTCTCTGTGCTTAATATTAATAAAACGTAAAAATACAAAGAAAAATCACTCACTGCTCTTGAATGAAGGACTTTTGTAGTTTTAATAAGAAACAAATCATGTTTAATTCTTACAGTGAAGATGCAGTTTTATTTTACATTCAAATAATTACATTTAATTTCTGTAGTAGGCTGTTAGACTACTTTAGACTTGCATAAAAGTATTCAGTATTTTTTTTTTTTTCTTTTTTTTTTTCTGTTGTATCTTTAAATTAATCACTAATATAAAGTTTTGGACCCAGTCATAATCGTGTTAAATAATTGTGATTACAATATTGGATTGGTTTGACATAAAGGTTAGTAAATAATGACAGAATTTTCATTTTTGAGTGAACTATCCCTTTAAGTATGTTAGATGTATAAACGTAAAGAGAAATATTTTAACCTCATGATGTTAGTACATGTTTGTACTTTTTAAATGTTTATTTCTGTTATGCATGTTTACGCCTATCTTCCTAGCTTTGGCTAATGGTACCAGATGAATCAGAACTGGCACTGCTCATGCTGTACAGTATGTGCTCCTGCTGGAACGGCAGTGCTTTCCTATAGGTTTCTATACGTGTTTGTAAACCTTCTGTGCCCGAATTGCCTGTTGATGCCTGTATATGAAACAGTATCATCTTGTACACAGAACCCTGCGCTGTCTGTAGGCTGTTTCGGTTTCCTCATGCATTAGTGTAGAGTGTGTGTTTGTCCATTTAGATGTGTATCACAGTGGGCTCATAACGGCTCTGGGAACGATCCCTCCTGTATCTCGCGTTGAGTGGGACGTAATGAACGGTGAGATATTATAGAGCGCAACGGAGTGGAATGTGTGGTGTTTAAAAAAACCGAATGCATCAGTAGTGTGTTGGCTGTAATGTGTTTGTGTTTGGCGAGAGGTCGGGGCAGGTGTGTAGGGGGAGAAATCGGGGTCAAAGGGGCGAGTTGCTCCTCTTCTTCATTGTGGGCGGCGGGTCTTGGGGCATTTGGGAGCAGCGGATCCATTTTATTGATTGACTCCTGTGGCCCCGGCCCACAGATGAAGGGTGAACTTATCTAATGAATTCCCGCTTCCCGTCTCCCCACTCCCCCAACTTAATTAACTCTGCCTGTGTGTGTTTGTGCACATCATTGTGTGTGTGTGTGTGTGCGTGTGTGTGTGACCTGTCCACTCCTCTCATTTCTTTCCCCTGCTTGTCCTTTTTTTCACTTGCTTACTTGTCAACAGTATTTCTTTCCCATCTACAACTAGACTATTATTGCAATTTAAACCATGCATATCTTGCAGTTACTAATAAAGTTACCAGCCAAACTCCATTTTATTACTCGCTAAAACAAATTTTCATGTGTATACCACTCAGTAACTGCAAGTTAAAGGGATAGTTAACCCAAAAATGAAAACTCTGTTATTAAATTATCACCCTCATGTCGTTCCAAACCTCTAAGACCTTTGTTTATCTTCAGAAGAAATTGTTGAATAAAGTTGTCACCTTTGTTTTCTTTGCGCACAAAAAGATTTCTCATAGCTTCATAAAATTGATGTCACATGGACTATTTTAACTATGTCCTTACTACCTTTCTGGGCCTTGAACATTGTTGCGTTTCTGTCTATGCAAGCTCTCGGATTTCATCAAAAATAACTTAATTTGTGTTCTGAAGACGAACGAAGGTCGAGTTTGGAACGACTTGAGGGTGAGTAATTAATTTTCAGAATCTTCTTTTTTGGGTGAACTGTCTCTTTAAGATTGGCATTGTTTAATAAAACAGTTTGGAAACTAGCAGTGGTTCTGCAGTTTCATTTGAGTATTCAAACCCACATTTCCCACCTGAGCACCAAGGCCCAACCGCTAAGCCACAGTTCCAACAATATGCATCTGATTTATTTTGTGTCTGTTTTTTAAACATAGTCACATTTACACTGCCACTCAAAAATTTGTAAGAATCAGTAAGACTTGTAATGTTTTTTAAAGAAGTCTCTTCAAGGCTCATTTATTTGATCAAAAATACAGAAAATATAAACAGTAATTTTGCAAAATGTGTCACATGATAGAAATCATTCTAATATGCTGATTTATTATTATTATTATCAGTGTTGGATACAGTTGTGCTGGCAAATATTTTATTGGAACCTGTGATATTTTTTGTCAGGATTCTTTGATAAATAACAAGTTAAAAAGAACAATATTTATTTATTTAAAATCTTTAATAAATCAATAAATAAAAGTATTAGTAATAAAAGTGTTAATTTCTTTCAAAAAAAGAAAGAATACAAATTTACTGACCCCGAACATTTGAACAGTAGTGTATGTTGTTAAAAAAAAAACTTTTTAAATAAATGCTGTTCTTTTTAACCTTTTATTGATCAAAGAATCCTGAAATAAGTATCACAGCTTTCAAAAAATATTAAGCAGCACTGTTTTCAACATTGATAATAAATCAGCATATTAGAATCATTTCTGAAGGATCACTTTAGACTGGAGTAACACCTAATGAAAATTCAGCTTTGCATCACAGGAATAAATTATATTTGAAAGTATATTAAAATAAAAACCATTATTTTATATTGTAATAACATTTTACAATATTACATTTTTTTCTGTATTTTTGATCAAATAAATGCAGCCTTGATGAGCATAAGAAACGTCTTTAAAATCATTAAAAATCTTACAGATCACAAACTTTTGAGCGGCAGTGTACATACTCAAACTCTTGAACACACACACACACACACACACACACACACACACACACACACACACACACACTATCTTTGGCTGATCTTATGATTGTTTCTAAAGCTCTGGGTCAGTTGTATGATGCTGCAGCCATAATACACTTCTCCTCTCACAGATTTACACACACCTCTCTGAATTGTGTTTAATCCATTGGTTTTAGTGGAATGTTCCCCTGTGGCAATTGAGCTACACACATGCAGCCAGACATTCATGAACACACATTCATCATTTTTTAAAGAAAGAGTTACCGCTACGCAGAATCCATGAATGAAAAACATTTACATAAATTAGAAATGATGAATTTATATTGAAATGATCTTGTTTTTAGTGGCGGACATCTCCCTCTCTCTGTTTTTTCTCGCTCTCTGTTTCTCTCACCTCCACATTTCTACTTCCTCTCTCATTTCTACATCTTCCACATCCTCCCTCTTATTCTGTTTCACAATTACTTCTTTCGGCACCCCGGACTGTGAGAATAAGACATGCTCTCTCTCTTTCTCTCGCTCTCTCTCTCTCTCTCTATGGACTTTCAGCATAGTGGTATTCTGAAATGACTGCAACAATGTCAGGTCCAGTCTGATTGGCTGGTCTGATGTAACTTCTGTGAGTCAAAGTGCACTGGTCCACCATAAGACACAGTCAAGTTTGTGAGTTTCAGAGTTTGCCAGGTTAGTGAGATAGATATTCAGTTTTTTTGCATAGGGGTAAATTAAATAGATATTGCATAAAGTTTACTTTTCTGTAGACTTTCTAATTTTAATCTGCTTTTTTGACTATGAACTTGGGATGGTAACGATTATTAGAAAATAGCCCCTAAATAGCATTTGAAAAAAACAAACAAATTGTGGTTGGTTGCCTTACATGTTGGTCAGACCAGAGCAGTTCCTGTCTAAATGGGCGGTTCTTGGCCTGAATAAACTTTAAAGTGGATCAGGGCGTATGAATTTATGGGTCAAAGACATGACGCTCATTTAAAAAATGTCCTTTACACATAAACTAATTTTGAAATTCAAAAATAATTTAGAATTGAAAAAGTCAGGGTGATTTAACTGTGACATCATAATGGGAAAATAACTCATTAAAGGAATCAAATTCTCAAAAAGAAAAGTCATTTCCCATTTATTTTTATTTCCTTAGAAATTGCTTCACTGCACAGTTGAAGTCAAAAGTTTACATACACCTTGCAGAACAAAATGCATGTTTTTTTTTTAGTACTGACCTGAATAAGATATTTCACATTAAAGATGTTTACATATTGTACACAAGAGAAATTAATAGTTGAATTTATAAAAATGACCCCGTTCAAAAGTTTACATACACTTGATTCTTAATACCTGTTGTTACCTGAATGATCCACAGCTGTGTTTTTTTAGTGATAGTTGTTCATGACTCCCTTGTTTGTCCTGAACAGTTAAACTGCCTGCTGTTCTTCATGTACCTCAAATTCTTTGGGTTTTCAGCATTTTTGTGTATTAGAACCCTTTCCAACAATAACTGTATGATTTTGAGATCCATCTTTTCACACTGAGGACAACTGAGGGACTCATATGCAACTATTACAGAAGGTTCAAACGCTCACTGATGCTCCAGAATGCACACGGTGCATTAAGAGCCAGGGGAGTGAAAACTTTTGGAATTTGAAGATCAGGGTAAATTTAACTTATTTTGTCTTCTGGGAAACATGCAACTATCTTCTGTAGCTTCTAAAGGGCAGTACTAAATTGAAACATCTTTATTCTGTTCAAAAGTTTTCACCCCTGGCTCTCAATGCATGGTGTTCCTTTCTGGAGCATCAGAGTGTGTTTGAACCTTGTGTAATAGTTGCATATGAGTCCCTTAGTTGTCCTCTGCTGAAAAACCAAAGAATTTGTGGGACCTGAAGGACTTTTCTGAAGAACAGCGGGCAGTTTGACTGTTCAGGACAAATAAGGGACTCATGAACAACTATCACTAAACAAACAAAAAAAAAAAAACGCAGCTGTGGATCATTCAAGTAACAACACATTATTAAAAATCAAGTGTATGTAAACTTTTGAACAGGGTCATTTGTATAAATTCAACTATTATTTTCTTTTCTGGACTATATGTAAACATGTGAAATGTCTTATTCAGGTCAGTACTAAGTAAAAAATATCATGCATTTTGTATGCATTTTAATAAGCAACATTTTGCAGATTCTGCAAGGTGTATGTAAACTTTTGACTTCAACTGTGCCTACTCACATATATTCAAGATGTGAGAAAAATGTTATTTCTGTTTCCTTGATGGTTACACAGAATTGAATCAAAATCATTGTTGAAAATGGTATAACAACACATACAATCAGTACATTTCAAAGAACTCTAGATTTTTTCATTTTTTTCCCCTTTTATTCTTTCTTTTATTTACCTTGAAAACTCTTTTGAGTTCACTCCATTGAACACGTTTTATTTATCATTGACCTTCATGCTAACAAAAGTCCAGCTTGGCACAACCACTAAGGTAAATATTGGAAACTACAGTATCTGCTTAAACAGCACTTATTTTCCAACAATAAAATATTAAAACCAGCTTTGCTTGTTAACTCAAATGTTACAGTAACCACAGTAGGTTTAAAGATTGAGACTCTGTTATTCACGAGTGACCTTCTTGTGAACTCCAGGCTGTGGACACCAGAAGTGAAGATAAGATCTTTATGGGGTCAGTGCTTCATGAGCATCTCTCTCTCACACACAGTCTCACATCTCTCCCTCTCTGGAAATGAGCCGAATCCTCCTCTAAAACTCAAAGTTGATGAAGTTGCTGTGCTTGTCATTGGGAGGCCCTCAGATACAGCGTGTGTGTTGAGGGAGGGGGTTTATAACACTCATTATGTTTCATCCCCTCACACTGTCTCCATTTCTCTGTCTGTTCATCCAGACCCTAGAGAATACTGTGTAAACACAATACACGCTTCAGAGCCTTAGTTGTGAGTGTGTATGTGTGTGTGCGCGAGAGAGAGCGTAAATGTGTATTTTCTGCAAGCATGCTGTCCTAATGTAAGGTGTAATTAAGTGGTGTGAAGTATGGCAGGTTGTGGGCGGGTCTTGCGGTGCCATGACTGAAGCGGTTTGCCGGCTGCGCTGTCGTTCATGCCGCTTTGAGGCTTCCAGTGATCTGAGCTTCACTGACAGCTGTTTTGAAAAGCTCTACTCCTTTAGGCTGTCAGTTTAGTCTAAACAAGCCTCTCTGGCTCTCTTCTGGTAAATCATTTTTTGTTGTTGTTTTTGTTTTGTGTCTTGCCACTTTTTTACTGCTGTTCTTACAGTTTGGACTTCTTACATCCAAGCAGTTGTCCTTGTCTTTGACAGGAGACGTGTGTATGCGTGTGAGTTTTGGCAGCCTCCTCTATGTTGCCTGATTTGACAGTAGTAATGAATAGGAAGGTAAAGATGCGCTTTGCTTTTTTCCTGATGTTTAAAAAGTTTAAACAGCAAGGATCAAATAGTTTTCTCTGTTTGATGGTTTATTTATCAGTTGTGTTTTTTTATCGAGGCTGGAATTCAATTTAATTCTGTTTTGCAAACTCATATGCGATTTGATTCCCATTTTGATTCAATTTGATAATGTACTCACCCCCATGTCATCTAAGATGTTCTTGTCTTTCTTTCGTCAGTCGAAAAGAAATTAAGGTTTTTGAGTTTTTTTCTCCATGTAGTGGACTTCAATGGGGATCAATGGGTCCTAATTGCTGTTTCAATGCAGCTTTAAAGGGCTATTTTCTAGCCAAACAATCGGCCATTTTGTAAAAAAAAAAATTTTTTTTAAATGTATATACTTTGTAATCACATCGTCTTGCACTAGCTCGACTTTGCATTACGTAATCACATTGGAAAGGTCACGCACGACATAGGCTGAAGTACAAACCCAGTGTTTACAAAGCGAACACACAAAGAAAGTCAAACGGACTTCACAAAAATAAGTTAAAACAACGATGTTGGACAATTTTGAAAACTAGATTTTTTCAACCTACCCTACCTTTTTGAACTGAAGAACCAACCATGTGTGCCCTTTCCAACTTGATTATATAATGTGTGAAGTTGTGGATGCACATCGGATGCACATCGCACAGCTAGATAAAGACCATCATTCCTCGGCTGGGATCGTGTAGAGTCCTTTGAAGCTGCATTGAAACTGCAATTTGGACCTTCAACCCGCTGATCCCCATTGAAGGCCACTATATGGAGAAAAATCCTGGAATGTTTTCCTCAAAAATCTTAAAGGAGAAGTTCACTTCCATAACAAAAATTTACAGATAATTTACTCACCCCCTTGTCATCCAAGATGTTCATGTCTTTCTTTCTTTAGTCGTAAAGAAATTATGTTTTTTTAGAAAAAGAAATCAGGAATGTTCTCCAAACTGGACTTCTATGGTGGCCGCGAGTTTGAACTTCCAAAATACAGTTCAAATACAGCTTCAAAGGACTCTAACCAATCCCAGACAAGAAAGAAGGGTCTTATCTAGTAAAACGATAAGTTAATTTCTAAAAAAAAATTGACAATTTATATACTTTTTAACCTCAAATGCTCGTCTTGTCTAGCTCTGCATGAAATCTGATTTTCTCCTTTAACTTTTAGTTCATCCTACATCACTGTTTTACCTTTTTTTGTAAAGGGTTTGAATCCTCCTTGCACATTCTGTAAACACTGGGTCTGTACTTCTCCAGCGATGTAAGACGATTTTAAAGTTGGAGGAGTAAATGAGATGGGTGTTTTTTGTATTGACCCAGAGTTCATGCAGAGCTAGACAAGACAAGCATTTGAGGTTAAAAACTATATAAATTCTATTAAAAAAAAAAAAATGGTCGATCGTTTCGCTAGATAAGACCCTTCTTCCTCAGCTGGGATTGATTAGAGCCATTTGAAGCGGCATTTAAACTGCATTTTGGAAGTTCAAACTCGGGGGCACCATTGAAGTCCACTATATGGAGAGAAATCCTGAAACATACTTTCTGTACGACTGAAGAAAGAAAGACATGAACATCTTGTCACAAGATCAATTAATTGAAAAAAAATAATATTTTTAGCCATAAAACAACTGTAAAGGCTCTGAACCTGTTCTCGCGTGTTATCGAACAAATTCCCGTCTTCTAATGTGGCTGTGTATTTGTGTCTTTGAGAATTCATTAACATTCCTCTCTTCGCTCTCAGGTGCAGAAGTGACGGAACCCAACATTTCCGACAGCCGCAGCGAGCGCATGGACCTCCTGGTAAAGCAGGAGGAGGCCGCAGCGGGGGACGGCGGGTTTCTTTCCGGGGAGCGTGATGAGGCCGTGGCCCAGGAGAGAGGGGGCTCGGTGGCCAACCTGCGAGCCGCCCTCATGAGCAAGAACAGCTTGTTGTCTCTGGGGGCAGAGATGCTCGGAGAGGAGAACCAGCTTCTGTTCGACTACCTGCCCAAGGGAGGACACTCGCTTTCCCGTAAGTCACACTGTGGTCCGTTTCCTCTCTCATGGAGTTTCCATAGAGTCCAATAGGGAGTCTTAGGCTCTGATAGAATCCCATTGGGACGTAGATGTGCTCCTGCTTGTCCTGTAGGTTTTGACAGTTCTTTATTAACCATAGGGTTCTGTAGGAACTTCAAGACACTTATACACTGGGCCGTACAGTATGTGTTGTTGAGTTTTTGTAGGTCTCTTCCATAAACGATGTTTAAAGGCTGTGCTGTCATTTAGTTCTTCAGGACTCACTTAATCATGTTATGCGTCCACAAACCTTGGAGTTTCTTATACAGAGACTCATAGGCTTTAGGACTCCTTTGTGATCCAGTGAATGCTTGAAACCTCTCCTGTACGTTTCTGTATGTCTTTGTAAACCTTTGTGCCCTTGTGGATTGCTGATAGACGTCTTTATGAGTAAAGTCCTGCTGACTTATACAAACCCCTATGTCGTCTATAGGCTATGATGGAATCCTGTTAGTTGACTGTGTCTTAGAGACTACATTGGTGTGGATGACAATGTATGAGTAGGTTAAAATGTATATACTTGTATAAGTGAAAAAGGCTGTGCAATTGGTTTCCATTTTCTTTAATCTTTTTCATGACTTTTAATCAAGGTTATGATTTTTTCTAGTTCATTTCAGTGGTTTCAATCAGCTTTAGACAGTTTAAAATGAACAGCCATTTTATAGCTTTAAAGCTTACATGTAGTATTTGACCTTCATGTTCCATTCAGTTAAGTGTGCCCTAAAACTGTATGTCTGAAAATCAGGGTTGCAGACATTTAATGATTTATTAATAATGGAAAGGAAAACTTTGAAACTAAGGAGAAACTTTAGGGGCATCATATTTTATTTATTTTTTAAGACATTACAGTGCCAGATAATTTTATATTCGATATTAACAACCTACTTATTTTGTTTAATGAAGTTATGTGCTATTTGCATGATATGTACAAAATTGCATGATGAAAATTTTATAATGACATACTCAGAACACTCATGTGTTAATATCTTATTTTATGAAGGAACAATGAAAAGATATGAAGTCTGCAGCCGTGTACAGTTAGTTTGTATTACAGTGTGCTCATAATGACTCTAGATAAATGTAAAATAGCGTGTTGAATGGCTGCAGACAGAAGTCAGTGTTGAATTTTACATCTGAATGTACTCGGCTGAGAAAGAACTAGAATCTCCAGACTGTAGTTTGACATATTTAGATGCGTCCATACATATTTATGCCCTCAACAAGTTCTTTTGTTGAAGTGTGTGTGAGTAGTAGCATTTTTGCGGTGCAATACGTCCTCGGTAAACACCAGAGCTTTTATGAATGGCACTGAATTTCATAAAAGCTTTGGGATCGCCAAGCCCAGTTTTTGCCCACACTCAATCACTTTGTCAAAGTATTGAATGCGTGTGGGTCTGTGAGTGTGTTCTGTTATTTTTGGCTTATTCCTTTGTGAGTTTATGTCTCCTTCTCTCCCTTTCTTTGCCTCTCTCTCTCTCTCTCTCTCCCTCTGTCCTGGGTTGGTAATTGTCTCTTTTGTCTGTTTAAGTTCAGTCTTCTGAATAGGAGAGGGAGGACAACTCTGAACCACTCCTGCTCTTAAAACCCTTAGGGCAGGCTCAAGAGTGTGTGTTTGCTGAACTACATTAAGTCTTAATGGCCACTCTTGAGGATGAAACACAGTGGCTGTCACTCACGCCACAGGAGCTTTTGTCTCCCAAACTCCAGCTAAAAGACGACGTAGAGAAGCATTAATCTGATCATCTCGCTAATGTACGAGCCCTGCCTTCCACCAGCACTGCCAGGATGTTCCTGTGATCTTTACTTCCGCCGTAAAGTCAACATGAAACACCTTTCGCAACCCGTTTTACCCATTGTGATATGGCATATTTCAGAGTAGAACAGGATATTCAAGGATTTTATCCTTTGCAAATTGATTGGAGTGTAAAGAGTGGACTCTAAATGACGTAATTTGCTTTTTTGAGTCAGATCTTTTTAGTGAATCAGTTAATCCAGTTAACAAAATTGGTCTGAGTGACTACGTTTACATGGACACCAGTGATCTAATTAATGACCTTATTCTGAATAAGATAATAATATGATTAAGGTGTTTACATGAGTTGCGTTTAGAATATTCCTTTCATGTTCCCATTTTACATGTTATAGTACAGATCGATTAATGACACACATCATTACATTCACACGCAACGCTAACAGTTCATCTTTGTTATAGACTTTTGAATGTTTCGGTTTTAATTTTACAAAAGCTTGAAGTGGCTCTGGACATATGCAACAATTTTTTTAGAATGTGTGAGTTAAAATTTGCCGTGCTCGCATTTGTGCGTTGTGCATGCTGCACTGCTCCAAAGTGTCTGCTCCATACAGCGAGCGTTTCAGAGGCAGTCAGTTTTTAGGAAAAAAAAAACACGCAAGCACAGTCACCGAAAGCCAGTTTAGTTTTACTTTTTTTTGTTTGTTTTCATTTTGAAAACCCTGTTATCTTTGCCGTTTAGCTCACATTACGCTTTAGAGGCTTTCTTTTATTTTCTATTAATTAATTTGATTGATCAGTGTTTGGGTGCCCTGTAATACATTTTTTAGTCTGCATATAACACAGCATGTGATGGAGTCCATGCCTCGTCTTATTAGTTTTTGTTAATAAATGCTATATAAGCTAGTTTTGTTTTATTGTTGTTGTGCTTTTAATTAAAAATAACAAATCCATCTTTTAGGAATTAGTTTTAATCTTAAAATTGATAGGTGTAGCCTATATATGTAAGCAAAACCGAGATCATGAATTCGAAAGTGAAAAGCATCCATTCCAATAGCGGAAATCCCGTTCACAAAATTAAAATCACAAATAATACTAATGAAAAAGAACGGGTTGAATGTTAACTACGTTACCATAAAACTATAAATTATGATAACAGACAAACTATTTATCAGCAATGAGCATTGATTAATCCCATGTTGTAGCAAAAAAAAAAAAAAAAAAAAAAAATGAAACCGAAGCATATGCACGTGCGACCAACTGAGAGCGTTATGCCACATTCCAGGCAACCCGTTACCCGTGTTTTTCCAAACTTCTACCCGTGAAAGTGCACCCGAACAGCAGTCAAACCCGTGAATTCCCACCCGTGAACTCGTACTAGATCGACGTACTCCCTGTTCCGAGTTCTGACGTAACATAGCCCGAGAAATAACAATATCAGCCTCTAGGGGTGCGGTGTTTATGCAAGTGGCACACGGTGGAAAAATAGAGTTTAGGACAATATAACGTTGCAATCAAATTAGTAATAATATAAAAATAATAAATGCGCTTAGGCCGTTTGGCGTGACTTGCCTGGAACGCTACAAAGTCCTGAGTCGTGGTTTGAAGTCGTGATTTACAAGCTCAAAAAACTGCCTGGAACGCAGCATTAGTAAGTATCCTGTCGCAAAATGTGGCGAAATGTCCTACACAAGGGGAATAGTGTGATTAAGGTGTGTACATGTCTTCCATAATGCGACTAAAATAGGAATACACCACCTGTCTTAATTCGATTTGTGTTTACTCCGATTATGACTATAGTCGGATTAAATTAATCAAAAATCTCAGTTTACATGGTTGCTTCTTAATCAGAGTATTGTCTTAATCGCATTAAAATCGGAATATTGTTGTCCATGTAAACGTACTCAGTGATTAATTTGCAAAACCGAATGATGTAGTTCTTGAGTTCAAAACCAAATTTGGTCCCTCATAGCTAACATACAACTTCAGAAGATTTTGAATAAAATGCACACATTTTAAAGTGCTTTACATCCTTTTTTCAGAGCTTTTGAATAAAATTACATTGGTTTGGAACGACATTAAAGAGAGGAAATTTTTCATTTTTTGGGTGTTGTATGCCTGTCCAGCGTAGGCCCTATATTAAAGGAGAAGTTCACTTCCAGAACAAAATTTTCAGATAATTTACTCACTCCCTTGTCATCCAAGATGTTCATGTCTTTCTTTCTTCAGTCGTAAAGCTTTTTTTGAGGAAAAACTATTTTAGGAATGTTCTCCATACAGTGGACTTCAATGGTGCCTGCGAGTTTGAACTTCCAAAATGCAGTTTAAATGAGCTTCAAAGGGCTCTAAACAATCCCAGCCAAGGAAAAAGGTTCTTATCTTGCGAAACGATTGGTTAATTTCTAAAGAAAAAAAAAATTATATACTTTTTAACCTTAAATGCTCATCTTGTCTAGCTCTGTTTCAACTCTGTGCATTCCGGTTTAAGACAGTTAGGGTATTTTTGTAAAGGGCTTTTGACCCTCCTTGTGCGTTTACTTTGTAAACACTGGGTCAGTACTTCTGCAGCGATGTAGGATGATTTTAAAGTTGTAGGAGAAAATGAGATGGGAGTTTTTCGACATACCCTAACTGTCTTGAACTGGAATACACAGAACTGGACAAGACAAGCATTTGAGGTTAAAAAGTATATAAATTGTCAAATATTTTTTAGAAAATAACCAATCTTTTCGGCTAGGATCATTTAGAGCCCTTTGAAGCTGCATTTAAACTGCATTTTGGAAGTTCAAACTCGGGGGCACCATAGAAGTCCACTATATGGACAGAAATCCTGAAATGTTTTCCTCGAACATAATTTCTTTACGACTGAAGAAAGACATGAATTTCTTGGATGACTAAGGGTTAGTAAATGATCTGTAATTTTTTGTTCTGGAAGTGAACTTCTACTTTAAGAATGTAAACAGATTAATTCATGTTGATTTATCCATTTTTTAAGATCTCAACCATGTTCTACATAAAGATATGTGTAGTGAGCACACACAAACACACCACACTAGCTCTCATTAATATGTAACTGATCAACTAATGATAGTTTGGGGGTCTGCGCCCCTCTAAAACAAACAGTGCTCATTGAACCGCACCGCACCGCTCTGACGGATCACTAGTCGCCCTCCTCTCCCAAACTTCAAAGTAGATTTGTTGAAATCTCTGGGAAAGGAATTGATTTGATCGAGCCGAGCGGGTCATGGCGGGTCCCCTTGCGTCCTGCAGGCTGCTGTGATTAACCCAGATAGTGTGTTATTGGCTGATCCTGGGTCAGGTTTGGTGGTGTGATTTGCTTTAGGTGTGTGTCTGTCTTCTCTACTGATCTATACACACTGACAGCAAGCTGACAACCTGTCCTCTTCAACGCCACTGCCGGAGTCTCAAGGGAGAGTGTGTGTGTCTGTGTGTGTGTACGGATATACAAATTTGCACTTACTAGGAATCAGAGTTGTTGAGTTGTTCCAAAGAAACAACCATTTACACACTCAATACTCATTCCAAACCACAATAGATTTATATATTAATTAATATACATATACAGCAGGGGGTTTTCCTCCAAGGAGGCAAGGGAGGTAGTGTCTCCTCGAAATATTCGATGAGAAAAAATTCTCAGTACTTGTTTTTTTTTAAAGAAACATTGTCCAGCAGCGACACCAGCAGGTAAAGTTAAAGCGAGAGTATGTGCTTCTCTTGCCTCCCCTGAGCCCATTGAGTTTTAACAGACCCCTTAAAGCGTGCAGTGAGTTTGGTGGGGGATAATTGAGAATGAATGTGGGAAAGACACGTGAGAGGAGGCAATGCCTCTATTGCGATACGATTGGATATGACTGGTTATGATCGGCTGTGTTTGGTTCATGCGATAAATCCCGCCTCTTGCGTTCATGTGCATTCTGTGTTTGCGAATCAGTCTGAGTGAACAGTATAATGGTATTAATGGGAAGACTAATTTTAAAAAAGTAAGTAAACAACTCACACACTTAGATATATCCACTTTGTTACGTCAAAATAAGACTTAAAATGGCCTGAGAACATTATCTGTGGGAGTTTTTAATAAGTAATCAGCTTGGTGAAATTTAAAGTAAGTCTCAGTGTCCCTGACAAATATTTACAGAGAACAAAATATATTGTTTTAATTGTTACTGCCTTGAGTTGTTCTTTTGGAATTAATGAAAAATGCTTAAAAACACTAACTTGATCACATGCTTTAATAAATAGAATATTGAATACATAAATATTCTACTTTTGAATCAAAATTTCAATGAGAACTACAGTTCTTTGAAAAAAAAAACTGATATTGGATAAACAAAAACTCTTAGATTAGCACTCTTGATTGTAAAACATTTCTGTACTATTGACATGAACCTGAGATAATTCAATTTAAATTATGGTAGATGGGACATGCTGGAGTGCAATTTGGATATTAGTTGGAACCAAGTAGATTCAGTTGCTTTCTTAAGTGGAATTCAAATGAATGTGCTCATAATTGTGCATCTGTTGGCAATCTGTCAGCAGAAGTGAGTTGAATTTTCGGCTATTTTTGGGCTGAAATTTCATTAAATTGGACCTGAGCATGTGCCTTCCTGGTTGGGTGTAAATGCTTCACTAATGAAAGTAAAACTGTCCTGCAGTTCGAGCTATTTGTCTGCTTCCTTTTTTGCACAATTCATAGGTCATTACCCTTCGGGGTGGGTTGTAGCTAGGCAGGTTAGCGTATACTCATGTATCCAAATATGCATACTTCCCTTCTATATTATAGGTGAAAAACAGTATGTTAAAAGAATATTATGTCAGAATTTACAGTATTCATAAATAGTCCACTAAAAGTACCCAGATGACCAACATTTTAAAGTACGATATTTTGAAAACACCGACAGTTCACACAACAAAGAGGTCTGAGACGAACGTATCTTCCAAACCACACAAATATTGTCAGCAGTCAGGTATCATCATGGGAAAGTAACATATGAAGGTTAGTATCGTTTTCCTTAGAAAAGGCACACTATGACATAGCAACTAGTGGTTAACCTCAGTTGGCCAGCTACTATGTGTTATTTTCTCTTTAATATGGTGTATCATGAGCTGTAATAGCATAACATGATTTCCTGTATCCTCCCAGCTACTCATTGTTTCTACATTCAGATGAGCATTTTCTCCCTGTAGATTCCATTAGATTGGGAAACCAACCGTAGGACATGTTACTTTATTTAGATAATTAATAGGAGGGATGTGAAAGTTAGTTCATCTTTACGCCAAAGTCTGAGACAAAGCTTTACAGGCTTGGTCTCAAAGCCTGACCTGTGATCTGTCTTTAAATTTCTATTGTAATGGACCACAGTTGGTGGTCATTAGGTCAAATGCCCATGCCAGATCCTATCAAACCTGCACCACATTGTTTTCACTTATCCCCCCCCAAAGACTTTCCTGGAAAGTTTCACAACCACCATTAAAATACCTAAGTGCACTTTAGATTGGGAATTTTAGAAATGAGAGAATGACAGTGGACGGACAGTTTGATGTGAACCATACATTCAGTTTCAGTTACTGTTAATTGATGTAGGGGAGTTTGCAGCACGGCTGCATTTACACATTGCAGACAAAAGGAAGGAGAAATGAGAGGGTGATGTGTGCTCGATGGGAGTGGACGGTGTAGGAGAGGAGAATTCCAGGAATCTGTTCGTGGTTGTGCATTACTGTAGCATGTGCATCTGTCCACTTAGCGCTTAACCAGCAACTCCAACATATTCCCAACAACGGGAGTCCACAAACATTCATGTCCAAAAAAAGACGAGATTCAGAAACACAGTGGCTTGAAAAAAGCTTAGCCTCGTTTATACTGTCTATTCAGATGACCTTGTATATAGTAGATGTCTAGCACGTCTGTCTGAAAAATGAAATATGGCTGTTATTAAATTGCAGACTTTGTCAAAGAAGTTACTGTGGAATCACTGAATAGAAAGAACAAATGTGAATATTGGAGTCTAAAGTTGCGGTCACATTAACTGTTGTTCGGAAACTTTCTCAGGTGAAATTCAGTCATTCTTTCAGGAATTTCATGTGAAGTCAAAAGATTTGAATTAGAAGAAAACATTCAAATTAGGTTCAGTTGGTAATGTTGATTCACTTGACCCATAGAAAGCTGCTTGGTTTCAAAGTGACTACTGTCTGAATTCTGATTAATTCACTGCCACCCTATTGACAGTTTTTTTTACAGTGAAATGTCACTAATGTAACTAATGTCTGCATCCATTGCATCAAAACTTGCAGCATGAGCACTGTTTCTTTGAATGCAGTGTCACGTTAAGTCATTTCATTTCATTTCACGTTCGGGGGGTTAAATACACAGTGGTTTGGTGGGGTTCCCCTGGTAAAATTTGCATTTCAGGGGCTAAATATCACATTATTGGGGTTGCTTCAAGCCGCAGACATGAAAAACTACTCGCTTAACCAGCAATTCCAACATATTCCCAACAGCGGGAGTCCACAAACATTTTTTTGCCAAAAAAAGACAAGATTCAGAAACAAAGTGGCTTGAAAAAAAGAAGGCCTTATTCAGATGACCTTGTATATAGTAGATGTCTAGGTCACATCTGAAAAATGAAATATGGCTGTTATAAAATGGTAAACGTTGTAAAAGAAGTTATTGTGGGATCACTGAATAGAAGTAACAAAAAGTGAATATAAAAGTCTAAAGTTGCACTCAAATTTACTGTTGTTCATGAATTTTCTCAGGTAAAATCCAGTGACCCTTTCAGGAATTTCATGTGAAGTCGGAAGATTTCCCAAAAAAATTAGAATTAGGTTTAGTTGGTCATGTCAAATGAAGTACATTACCACACTATTGACAGTTTTTTTCCCAGCGAAATGTCACTGATGTAACTAACGTCTGCATCCATTGCGTCAAGTCTTGTGGCATGAGCACTGTTTTTTAGAACGCAGTGTCAAGTTAAGTCATTTGAAAAGCTTTAATGTATCTTGAGATGAAACTTGCTAGCAGGGTTGCCAAGTTTTCACAACATAGCATGCCCAGTTGACCCTTTGCAGGGAGTTTGACTGACAAGTGATCTGACCAATCATAATGCAGAATCTGCCATTTTTGTATGACAAACCACACTAGAGAGTGGATTAACCCTAGTGGACTTGAACTTGAAACAAGATATCTTATGTTCATTCATGTTTATTTCATGTCATAAGTAGTAGAGAGGAAGAGATGATCGGTTTACGTGCTGCTTGAGGTGCTACATCAAACTGTTACGACACATAAAAGAGCCACAAAATATTTTTTATTGTTTGAATTTCTTACAAAATTACAAAATTTGAAAAGCTGAGACTTTGTTTCATACCTAAAATAACCCCCTCTGTCTTGTCTGACAGTGCAATGTCTGTTTCTTCTTTGTTCCACGATGTATTTTTCACTACGTGAGAACGTGAGAGTAGCATAGTTTGTCCTACATACCGACAGTAACGAAGGGGGGCGAGTTATTGCGAAGGGTCAATTGCTACTCGGAACTATCCCGAAACTAGCACAATCGCATTCTGGTGGGTAAAATACAAGCTTTTTGGCAGGGTTCCCCTGGTAAAATTCACATTCCAGGGGATAAATATCACGTTATCATGGTCGTTTCAACCCGCGGACATGAAAACCCTGTGTCAGAATTAGCTCAATTCCGCGGGAAAGCCACAGACTTGGCAACACTGGTTACTAGGAAAACTCCTTAATGAAAAATTACACAGAGGTCATAAGGCATGTCTATTTTTTTTTTTATTAACACATTAAATTGACAGTCCTAATTATTATACATCAAAGCTATTTGGTTTTAAAGAGTAAAGACGAATAATTTCTCAAAGAAGTCAAATCAAAATGTCACATTTGTCCCTCTACGTTCTATAATTGGCGTGAATCTTTCACCTTTCTCTGAACCTTTGCCTCTTCTACTCTTGGTTTCTGTCATGTAGCATGGTTACTATTTTGCGTATGCCCTGTTTGAACTCTTGCACAGATTCTGGCAAGTAGCCTGACATGTTTTTTTTTTTTCAAATAAAAAGAACGTCCGCCATCATTTTAAAAGCCTCTTCTTTCCTATTTCTTTATCTCTCACTTACACACATGCTGCTATCCCTTGCGTGTGCACGTGGGTGGATGGAGAGGAGCAAAAAAACAGAGCGAGAGAGGCCAAGCCCTAACCCCACTCCGGTCTCTTCCTCTCCTCCCTCCTCTCCCTCTCTGGTTCTAAATGAAGGCTGTGTGTGCCCCTTGCCCCCTTCCCCTCCTCCTCCTTTTCTTCCTCCTCTCTCTTTGCTGCTGTGTGGAAGATGGCCGCTGGTCTGAGAGTAGGTGGGTGAGACTCATTTCCTGTGCTCCTCAGGGCCTCGTTGCTCCAATGGCAGCAGCAGCTCCCACCATCCAGGGGCCCTGTTTGGTAGCAAACACGGGGCGTCTTCTTCATCTCATCCGTCTACTCTTCCTCCTCTTCCTCTTCTACTGCCGCCTCCGCCATCCGTGCCACGGCCCCCAGGGGCCCTCGGTATGCCACAGTCTGGGGGCCCCCCAGACAAGCTCTATACGGAACGAGCTCTCAAAGCCTCACCCACTGAGGTAAGTCCAACAAACACCCAGTAGACCACTTATCCTTCAGCTCTGTGTGTCTCTTGATATATAGCTCCGCTTTAAGAATCTGTCGGATTGCTGTAGAAGATTTGTTGCTTTTTTTTTTTGCATTGTCTGCTCTGTTCCTGCATGTTCTCTTTTTCTGTTAATTCATGTTTCTGCTCTTTCTTCCTTTCTGTGAGAAAAATAAAGGCCCCTGTGCAAGGATATTCCAAAGATTCCCACATATTTGGACCACCTAACCAGAACCAATCCATCAGCTATTCCAAATCCCCCCCACCCCCCCCCAAAAAAAAGTTCAGAGTGTCTGTCGTCTCTTTGTGCGCCCTGTGCATTTGTCATTCTGATGAATATAATGACCACTTCCGCAGCTGAGGATCTTCTGATAAGAGGGGGATCCAGGTGGTGGTAGAAATCAATAGTGATGGACAATGCAGAGGGGCAGGGTGGGTTTTTGTTTTCTTGAGTGAGAGCAGGAAATTGCATTCTCCCCGTGTGCTGAGGTGGCATTTGGTTTCGCAGGACCTCCCCCCCAAGAAGTTGTACCATCTCTGTGGACAAGCCATCTGTTTGCTTAAACCATAATGTGTCACTCTTACGCAAGAGAGGGCAGAACGAGAACGAGGGGGATGGGCCGCACCTATGCACGTACAAGCGGGTGGAAAAAACACAATCGGATCCTTAACCCTCCACCTCAAAAAACAAACACACACCTCTCTCCGCGTGGACAATACTTAATATCCTCTTGTGTCCCAAGAGTTTTCTCTTTGTCTCCACCTGTTGGATATGCATTGCATGCTTTCTTTTGCATCTCAGGTTTTGTTGCTTCAAATCTTTTTTTCTTCAAGGGTCCTGTCTATCTCTTCTGTTTCTAGTTTGTCAGTTTGTGTGTTTTACCTCATGAACTTGCATGCTTCAGGAGCACACACCTCAATACAGACCTGTGATCAGAAGTACACAAGTGTTGATGTGCATGTGTGTGTATTCTTACAGGAGGAAATGCAAGATGAAGACAATAGTCCAAATAACAATGCAGGTACGCGTGGCGTCTGTGACGCCAATGGCCCGCCACATGACTGCCTGTTATTTTTCACATACATAAGCCGATATCCTGGCGTTAGTTCTCACCTCTCTCTCCCTCCCTCTCAGGGCTGGAGCGTGTCCAGGTTCCTGTAGAGGAAGATCAGATGGTGGAGGAGAAGCATGGAGTGTGTGTGGCGGAGGTGCAGGGCGGAGGGCCGGGCTGGCGGCAGGAGCTTGCCTGCTCTCTGTGTAAGCAACTGTTTAGCAGCCTGCTTCAACTGAGACAGCACGAATACAGCCACACACTCTCGCTCATGGCCCTCTCGCTGGACTGCCTCGACCACCATCGCCCCCTAGTGGCCTCGTCTCCCCTTAACCCTCCGCCGGCGCGCTACCATTGCTCGCAGTGTCCCGCCAGCTTCACCCTCAAGTCCAACGCCGACCGCCATGAGAAGACCATCCACCTCAAACGGAAGCTGATGCAGTGCATGTACTGCCTCAAGCACTTCCGTGACCGGACGGACCTGAACCGCCACCTGTCATCCGTGCATTCCAGTGAACGCGTCTACACGTGTCCCGCTTGCTCCCGAACCTTCAGCACGCAGAAAAACCTGGCTACCCATGGGAAGGTCTGCTGTCAGTCGGGAATCTCGCCCACTGAGCAGCTGTGGAACCTTCAAGACGACCACATCCGTATAGACGACTGATTCTCCAGACCAGCAACATTTAGCATTTGATTACAAAGGGAATGTGATACAAACTTCAGGTCATCCCAGTTCAAGTTTTGGCCACAGCACTGTTGACGTTTCTACATTTTTTTTTTTTTTTTTACTGTACATTAGCTTTGTATGTTCTTCGAACATCTAAAGAATCGTCAGTTTTTTTTATGAGTGTGGCTGCTGAGGCACAATTGCTATGCAAAATAAAGACATTTTATGTCATTCCTCTTGTCGCATATAGAGCTGTCTGCTTTTTGTACCACGCAGGATTTTTCAAGGTCTTACTGAAGACTGGAGAACATAGAGATCTCGGTGCATTGGATGCCAATGCTTTTTCATTTTGGGTGGTTTCGCACCCCTCTCTTTACAAGTGAACTAATCTTGTTATGCTTAGACTGCAATACGGACTCAGGCGCAGGGGTCTCTGTAACTCACCAAGATGTTAAGTAGTGAATTCAGCTGTTAAACCTGTGCACAATGCTGCCCTCTGCAGGAGACACTCTCTCTCTTGTGTTCTGCTCTGCATGATTAGGGATGAGGAAGATTAGGGAATGTCCTCAATCTTTCCGCAAGCTACGTTGTCTTCAGATGTGTGTGTGTGTGTGTGTGTGTGTGTGTGTGTGTGTATGAGAGTGCACCGAATCATGTCAGTAATTAGCTCTTCTCAGCTCTCACCCATGCTGACTCTGAATCGCACTGATAAAGAAGATGTAAGAGGAACAGACGTAAGTCCTTTAAAGTTGTGACCGGTCCTTGTGTGACCTCACACTAGCCTTACTGTAACACAGGCAGTAGAAAAGTAAAAGGGGATTGATGGTTATGTTTTTATATGTCTAATTAATGTTGAATCGTTTAGAGTTCTGGTTTTTGGGTTATCGTTGAAGATGGAAGTGTCAAAAGTGAATTAAGCTCTTGAAAGTTAGCCGTGTCATTGAGTGGTCAGACCACAAAATTATCCGGTAGAGATCTGGGAAATCTTCACTTCACTCTGGCAGTCTACACTTGTAGTAATACCTGGAGGAGACGTTGTTATGCTAATTGCGTTTTTCACACAACATATGTCATGCAGTTACGACAAGTTCATTAGTATATCAGTGGGCGCTTACACACTAGAGGAAACTCAGATGGAGTGCATAGCGGATAAGAGATGTGCTAGATCCATTTAGAGAGTGTGGAAGAGTTGAAATAGAGCGAAAATAGAGTGAATGCATTTTTGAAACTCGACTTGCCTCTCTAAGAATTTCTTGCGAGTGGTCAACAAATTGCAGTAGTTAGGGTTAGACTTTTGAGTTACTCATTTTTTTCTTTAAAATCAATGGATTTGCAGTGTTGCAGTAAATAAGTTGTGGCAGAAGTGTTGAATGCGTGGACATACTGACAACGCAGTGAAAAAGAAAAGTGGATTGTAATACTAGAAACACCTAAAATTAACCATAAGTCTTATACCCAAGTATTCAAAAGGCCTCTTCGTTCTGCAGTTTTTTGTCCCCATAAAATATGGAGGTGTTTGTCTGGTGTCTTTGTAAAGGTCTTGAAAGTCACTTTTTGCATAGACCATCCAATCTGTGTGTCAAATGTAAAGCTTTGTTGAGTTTTTTATTCAATCATAATATCTGCTTGGAACACAGAATGAAAGCATTACAGTTATCTTTCAAACGTGGTGCTGTGTTGAATGTGGGATGATTTGTGAAAGGAATCACTGTTTATCACCTATGCAAAGAGCGAGAGAGAGAGAGATTTGCACTGAAGTTTTCAAGGTCTTAGCACTTTCTCCTCAGGAATCGAAAGGACTGATGCACTCTGATATTGTCGGAAGAGGTTTGAATGGTGGGTGTAAAAAACGCATCAGAAATCTCAGTCACAGCTGTTTTGAATTGCACTATTTTTTATTATCAAAATGGAAACTATTGTTTAGAGTAAAAGCACAGATGTCTGTACATTACATATTTTGGAACAATACTATTGTGTAACTGGTTGGTTGTAATTTTGTAGACAATAAATTTTGATGGAAAGCATCATGAACATTGTGGTCATTTTATTTTACGAATAATAAAAGAAAACCTTGAGAAGCTTCCTGTCATAGATCCGATCCATCAGCTGTTTTGAAAAGTGTAGATAATAGACAATTCCAGGGCAGATGTACAGATTCTGAAGCAGTAAATGTGCAACATGTTGCCGTTTCAGCACATGCTCCCCAGGTTTTTCAAGAGTATGGATTATTAGGTAAACCTGGGTTTCAGGTCTGTTCTTACCTAAATGGTGCTCATCCGCTTATTAGCTGAGGCAGTCTAGACCACTGCCTAATGAGATTACAGTCATCACAGTATGAATAACACAAAGCACATGCCTCTGTATGAATCTTTTACTAACAGAAGATGGAAAAATTAGAACAAGAACTTGTAGTAGTGGATTTGATGTTTGGTTTTGTGAGTTTGGGTTGATAATTTGTGCCGCAATTGTTCAGCAAACAATAGGAAGCTATGCTATGCTGTGTAGTGGGTTTTTCATCTTTCTTTGTTGAATTTGAGCAGTAAAATCTGTTTCGGTGCTGTGGTTGCTAGGGAAACTGTCTTTTGGGGCTGCTTTTGGTAGCTAAGGGCAGGTGAGTTAGGGAGAGTATATCCCTCTTGCAGTTTGTCAGTGCTTCGGCTATCTCCAGTGTCTGCCACTAGATGACACAGGGAAAGAATAAGAGGGATTGGAAAGGATATACTGTAAGTGATGTGAAAGTGGCAGTAATAATACCACGATGAACAGTGACAATTTACACAGGATTAAAAGGGTGAAAATACAAATATTTTGATATGATAATATGCTCATTAAAGGATTAGTTCACTTCCAGAATAAAAATGTCCCGATTTCATCCAAGATGTTTAAGCCTTTCTTTCTTCAGAAAAGAAATTAAGGTTTTTGAGGAAAACATTCCAGGATTTTTCTCCATATAGTGGACTTCAATGGAGATCAACAGGGTGACGGTCCAAATTGCATTTTAATGCAGCTTTAAAGGGCTGTACGTGATCCCAGCCGAGGAATAATGGTCTTATCTAGTGAAACGATTGGTCATTTTTGGAAAAAAAATAAAAATGTGCAAAGGAAGTCAAACGCCCTTTACAAAAAAAATGGAAATGAAATGGAGTTTTTCCTCCTACCCTAAAGCAAAGAACTTATACTGACAAGAAGTGAAAGTCAATAGAACGTTCCATTGGAACAGCGCCGTCCAGTAGCAGCCCTACGCTTCCGCCATTTTGGAGTGAAAGCCACTCGGCAGTCCACTACCTCCATGCTGTCGCTATGGCAAATATCAGCTGCTTTGTTTTAAAAAAAAAAGTACTTTAAAGCTAAAATACACAACCTGAATCATGACAACATTTTTAAATATATTTTTTTTACTCCTTTCCGTTTATTTCTTAAGAATTTTTGTATTATATTAGGCTACTTCTGTTAATAATTAAACCATAACTCGTTTGTTATTAAAAGGATTTTTGTATGTTTTGTACGTACCCTAACCTTTGTTATTAATGCAATTAAAAAATATGACAACACAAAATAACGTATATTATCAAAAACAGACTTTGTCTTGCATTTATTTTTCGCAAAATCTTTGCTCTAGCATTATAAACGCTGAACTAATACCAACATATATAATTAAATTAAGGACATGCATCAGAAAATTGGGAATGTTAGACAATAAATATACGACAGGAACAGTAAACTGTTTTTGCAGTATTATCTTATGTTAATGTCCGTAAAAGCATGACTAAAAACTCCAAAATTATTTAATTATTTAGTTATGAAAGACACAGCAATACATCATGTTCTGTAAGATCATCGATATTTGTAGTGTGATCCATGGGTTTAACACGTACAATATAATGTATAAATACAATATATATTTCAGACCTATAATAGTAAATGCATTAAGTTGCATAAAATAAAAATACAGCAGGCTGCCTCAAATGTAATGGTTGGATTCCACAATTGATAACATAAAACATATATAATACAATAAAACTTTTACTGTAGTAGTCATAACATTTACTGATGACTTAATTTGAGAAATTGTCTATTGCACTTCTGAACTGGCTGTGAAAATTTTGGGTGCGTAAGATATGATGAATTCTGATCCGTAAAATAAATAAGTGTAGAGTGACTTTTTGCACTTTTTAAGGTCACACACTACCTCCCTGCAGTCATTGTGTTCTTTTATTTCCACTTTGACTTCTATTTCGTTGTCATTCATTCTGTCTGCTTCTGTGCTGTTGTCCAGTTGGAATTTTCCAGAATGGCAGCGGCGCTACCGAAGCGCCACCTAGTGGCTGTTACCAAAACAGCAACAGAGTTTCGCCTCTTGGTATTCTATAGCCTGGAAAAATCCAGACCCTAATCTATTAAGATTAAGGGTCTGGGATCGAGCAATGAAAACTGCCTAACTCGAGGGGCGGCACCAAGCATGCATTTGAAACTCTAACTGCACGCAATTGGATAACGCCACGACCAATCACAACAATACACGCTTAGCTACCAGCAGAGCTAAATGATGTTTCATTAACAAAGTTCGGGAGAAGCGCGTCAGATGCTTAGCGTAAACATCACAAGTCAATCAGTGCCATTGGTTTAAATACAGCTGACTCACCTCAATTCACTCGATGGTTTATCAGTAAACCTCCACCACCCCATCTCATCACTCCGAGTTCTCGCTACTCCTATTGGGGGGTAACGTACTCTGGGTTCGGGCCACTCCCGAGCTCGGAGCCCTTCACCGGACAGCACGCCAAACATGCACTACTATTCTCCGGCTAATTATATGTAAGCGTGATCTCGTGAACTGATAGATTAAACTCTTGCCGTATCCAGTCGGCAAAAACGTCCTTCTTGCAAAGGAACGATTCAAGTTTTCGGTTTTCTGTTCCTCTTTTATATGGAAAGCCAAGTCTAACTCGTTCATTGTAGCGGCCAAAGCCGTTTCAAACAACTTGTTGTTTCATCTGTAGCAACAGCGATCTTTCAAAGTTTACTATATGATTCGGACGTCGCAGTGCTGTCGTCATCAGTTTAGCTCGCCTCTGGCCCGCCTACATCAGATACACCGATTTGATTGGTTCCCACAATTGCTAACGTATTGCAGTAACCTGCATCATTGCTCGATGCCAGAGTGTCTTGCAGAGACAATTCAAATTGTGCTCTCGCGAGACCTCTGGATTTCCAGGGTAGGTATTCTATACTCTTTGCCTAAAGTCGTGCATTGCGTAGCTAGTGCAAGATGAGGATTTGTGGTTAAAAAGTATATAAATTTCTATTTTTTTTTTTTAAGAAAATGACAGATCATTTTACTAGATAAGACACTTATTCTTTGGCTGGTTGAGCCATTTGAAGCTGCATTGAAACTATTTAGACCTTCAACCTGTTGATCCCCATTGAAGTCCACTATATGGAGAAAAATCCTGGAATGTTTTCCTCAAAAACCTAAATTTCTTTTCGACTGCAGAAAGAAAGACACAAAACATCTTGGATGACATGGGGGTGAAAAAATCAGGATTTGTTTATTCTGGAAGTGAACTAATCCTTTAATAATATCTGGATGCTTTTCTTTTTAACATTTTGGTTAACAAAATGGTGATGCTGCAATATTGTACAGTGAAGAGTACTGTAATACTATATATTATATTATATAAAACATACATATTAGCATACTGATAATATAGAGATAACACATTTTTAGTATTTACATTTTTAACCGTATATTAACAGTACACTGACTGATGTTTGACCAAATTTGGCCACATTTTTAACAAATTACCAAACAGGGATGCCAGGTCTGCAAAACAAAACCAGCACAATTACTAAACCCAATTGCAAAGTGGCCCAAAACTCAGTCCAATTTTTTGAAGCCATTTTTTTTTTCTCAATGCTTTTCCCCTTTGTTGGGGGTCCCCTCCATTAAAATCACATTCTGGGATAATCAGTTCAAGCCGCAGACTTCAAAAACAACCCATGGCAACAGTGTTATTCTGCAGTAAAACCACAGACTTGGCAACCCTGATACCAATTTGTCTGTGCATCAGTAATGTGAAATTTGGGGTGGATGAATGTTTGCCGTCATGAAAAGTATCTAAAATAGACATTATTTTTTTAAGCAAAATTCAAGTGCTTATTCCTTACTTTTTTAATTTTGAGGTAATATATGTGACCCTGAACCTCAAAACCAGTCTTAAGCAGCACAGGTATAGCCAAAAATACATTGTATGGGTCAAAATTAGCAATCATTAAGTAAAGATCACGATCCATGAACATATTTTGTAAATTTCCTACTGTAAATATATCAAAACTTAATTTTTGATTAATAATATGCATTGCTAAGAACTTAATTCAGACAACCTTAGATTCCAGATGATGAAATAGTTGTCTCTCTGCCAAATATTTTCCTATCTTAACTAACCATATATTAATAAAAGCGTATTTGTTTATCTTTCAGATGATGTATAGATCTCAGAATTTTTTAAAAATGTACCCTCATGATTGATGGTTTCATGGTCCAGGGTCACATATGACCTAGACATGTTCTTCCAGTTGGCTAATTCTGATGTAGAATAACGTCCTCCTTTGGGACATCCCTTATGGCTTTACAGAACGCTCCTAAAATAAAACTAGCCCTGACTCCACCCATTAAAATAATGAGGGTTAACACGAATCAGCCTGTTACGTTAATGCCGCAATAGCTACTGTTAATTAAAGTCATGCTATCCAATACAGAAAAAGAGAGAGAGATTAACCCAGTGCTTTGGTAAGTAGGTTTGGCATTAATGCTGTGTGCAGGGCTTTAACACTTCTCCCATATTAACTCTCATACTTCCAGTGGCTTAACCTGCATGTGTTCCAACTCTGATCAGCTCTCCTCACATCTCTTCATCTCTATCCACAGTTAATGACTTCACAGTGATCAGGAAGAAGTTTAAGTGCCCATACTGCAGTTTTTCTGCCATGCACCAGTGCATCCTGAAGAGGCACATGCGTTCACATACGGGCGAGAGGCCGTATCCCTGTGAGATCTGCGGGAAGAAGTTCACCCGGAGGGAGCACATGAAACGCCACACACTGGTGAGTGCAGTACCAACAGGGGGCGGCAGTGAGTGAAACAGAGCAATTATCTGCAAGTATGCGCAAAGTATAGAGCACTTAAAGGGATAGTTAACCTTAAAATGATCATTATATCATCATTTACTCACCCTCAAGATGTTCCAACGATATTTTGAAGAATGTGGTTAACCAAACAGTTTCCTGTACGCATTGACTTTAGTATTTTTCCATACTATAAAAGTCAATGACTACAAGGCAAATGTTTGGTTAACCACATTCTTCAAAATAGCACCTTTTGTGTTCAACAGAACAAAGAAACTCAAACATGTTTGGAATAACTTGAGTAAATGATATTGTAATTTTCATTTTGAGGTAGGGCTGTGCAATTAATCGAAATTCAGTTCGATTTCAGCTTTAAACGATTATGAAAATACAAAAATCAAGATAAAACGATTATTACTCCCGATTCCACCCCCTTTGTGCACTTTAGCTCCTCTATAAAAGCCTAATTTCGCATGCAAATCAGTAAAATCATGTAACATGACTTGCATAAAGTAGGACATGCTTGATTTATTAATGTTTATTTGATGTTGTGTTTTTAAAAGCATGAAAAAGAATGTATGCGTTCAGAAACGGAACAAAGCACGGACAAGTAAAGTGAACGTTTAGCTTAGGATGCATACCTAAATGGTCAAATACATGCAAATTTATGTCAAAATGCAGCATTTGGTGATTATTTGTGTAAACCTTCGCCAGTTATGTCTCAAATTAACGTAAACCGCTGAGAATGAAAATACGTGTGTAACAGTATATTGGATCCGTGCAGCTCTTAAAGCGGCACAAGTAATATTCCTTCTGTCGTGTCTGTGCTTAATGTTAATCAAACAACAAAAGACAAAGACAAAATCACTCACTGCTCTTGACGGAGGGACTTTTGTCGTTTTTATAAGAATCAAAGCATGTTTAATTCTTACAGTGAAGACTATGTTGTTTTATTTTACATTCAATTAATTACATTCAATTTTCATTCAATTAATTTGTTACTTTTTTATTGTATTGCTACATTTACATTAATCAATCATATAAAGTTCCAGACCCACTCATAATCGTGTTAAATAATCGTGATTACAATATTGACCAAAATAATCGTGATTATAATTTTTGCCATAATCAAGCAGCCCTATTTTAAGGAGAACTATCCTTTCAAAAGTGGTTAAGATAATATTGTGGAATTTTGATTCTTACCTCTGTTTGTAAAAATATTTAATAGAAATATCCGCTGAAACATTTAGAATTTCAAAGCTGATACTTGTGTGCTTTTCGTGATGTTTGTGTGGGAGACATTCGAGTCTCTAGTGGGCCCCTATTAAATACAGCATTCTGCCATATCCCATAAACCCTCTTATCTCAGTTTTTCTCTGCCCTTTTTGCCAGCAGTTTTTAACACCTCCTCTCCTTTTTTCTTTCTTAATGCTTGTATTTACTGTATCTTCTCAAGGGAGCCACACATAAACACGCTTTGGCGCATGTTCCTGGTCTCTGTGTGGCTAAGAGACGTGCCACAGAAATTAGCTCTGGTTTTAAGCATATCAAAGGCCCTGTAATAGTGTGACATGATAACAGACAGAGCTGCTTCTGCTTAGCGCTGAAACGTTTAACACCTAAACATTGCTTAATTCATGATCCACACCATGATGGATCACACCCGATATGCTACACCGCCACATGTTGTCACCGCTTCGTTATAATGTGAAAAATTCAAAGGTCTGCACAAGAGACTGTAATTGGCTGAATGCTTCTCTTCCCTTGTGAATCCAGCAGCGACTGCAGATACACAGTGTGGTTGGAGATGCTTTTGCGGTTTATGTATACATGTAATGCGTGGCATTATAGCAATGTCGAGGTCTTGGGTTTGACTCCCATGGGAATCCTTTTAATGATAAAATCCATACTTTTAATCCAATTTTTAAGCGCTTCAGATAAGTGTCTTTCAAAAGCAGAAAAGTAAATGCGTTCAAAGCCTTTATAAAGTGCAGATGAAATGTACATCTACATTAATGTGGTAAGTTGCCATGTTGCTAGGCAACTGTAAATAGCCTAATGAATTACTGTATATCAGTGATTTCCAGCTAGTAACCTGTATTATTTAGCGAAAGAATCAAACTAATTATTGAACAATCATTACTGAGTGCATACTCTACTGTACTGTATGTGTTTTCCGGGGCATGTTATAATTGATTATTACATGCAATATAAACCTAATGTGGTTGCATGCATTTGTCCATCTACAAATAAGATTTGACTGTTTTCTTACATCAAAATAGCCCATCGGTCCCTGTTTACACGTTTTTATCATTCTTCGCTTGATCAGAGGCCAGTTGCATAAACACAGCCACTATGTTAAAGTATTAGTTCACTCCAGAATTCAAATTTTCTATGTCATCCAAGATGTTCATGTCTTTCTTTCTTCAGTTGAAAAGAAAAAAAAAAAAATTCCAGAATTGGACTTCAATAGGAATCAACGGGTTGAAGGTCCAAATTGCTGTTTCAATGCAGCTTCAAAGGGCTCTACACGATCCCAGTCTAGGAATCAAGGTCCTTGCACACTGAGTTGAAAATTTTCATATTCATTTTTTCGTGTTCCTCAAAATTTGTCATGCACAGAATGTCACAGTGGCTGTGAATTGTTAAAAGACCTCAAAATGCTCGCTACTAATGTGAAAAATGCAGACAAAATTTAAACTGATCTGATGGACAGTTGGAAAGGTTACGCAGAGTTAGTTATTCATCTGTGTACTTGGTTCAGAAAGGTAGGATAGAGTGAAAAACTCCATCTCATTTTCTCCTCCAACTTCAAAATCGTCCAACATCGTTGTTTATAGGGCTGCCCTCGACTTAAGATTTTTATGGTCGACTAGCAGTCATTCATTTTAAGCATTCATCGACTTTTAGTCACACATTTATAAATAAGCCATAAAAATCATAATAATGAGCTTTTAACAGCCTACATAGCCTAAAGCTTGCCACAGCACACTGGCAGAAGTAATGATTATGAATGTGTCAGAGAAAAACAGCAAGGAGACTGCATTAACGTTTTAGTAACTTCATTGATAAAGTTGTGCTTTCTTTGTTTTCGGCTTAAGAGATGAAGTCGGCAACACTGACTCATCATCTCCACAGTATGGATGTGCCTATACACGTTTCATATGGATTACATAATCTGAGAATATTTGTTTTTTTTTATTTTAATTGGTTCATTTAAAATTTGACATTTCACTCTCTCTAGATATATTTTTCATGTCTGTAAGGCAAGTATACACGGATTTTCATCCGTCTGTCTGCATTCATTATTTTGCAAAAGCGCAACATTTTGTTGTTATTACTGTGAGTGCACACAAATAAACGTAGAGTCTTTACAGATTCTAAAGATGTATTACTCTTATCTGTATGACCAAAAATGACGGAGTATTTTAAGAGCAAGTTACCGCACCGGCGCCTCCATCTGTCATACAGTAAGCGCGCTACTATTCAGCTTCCACACTCCGCACAGACACATCAATAGCGCACTTTTTTTAGGTTTACATTAGATTGAGATTCATGTAAAGTTTCTACTACATACATCTTTCAGATGAAAAGCCATATTTGAGATTGATGAATTATGTCCTGCTTGATGTACTATATTACCATATACACCTGCCGTTAACGATCTGTACGTCACGAACTGCGTGACTTGGCCACTTCCTGTGATTTTTTTTTCTGTGACTAAGCGACTAATACAATTTTGGTCAACCAAGCCTCTAGTCAGCTATTAGGGGGCAGATAGATAGAGTTTGGAAATGCCAGGATAATTTTAAATATAACTCTGATTGTATTTGTCTGAAAGAATGAAGTCATATACACCTAGGATGCCTGGAG